>NW_023604818.1:0-32446 GCF_014898055.3 Talpa occidentalis | reverse complement strand
GATCTCTCTCCTTCAGCCTGACTCTTAGTCATCTTCAGTACTCAATTAGGGCATTTTCTTTTCCAGGAAGTCAACCCTGATTCCCAAAACTAGGTTAAATGCACTTTGGTACTTATGTCATATTTTTGTTTCCCTTTAATGTTATATTAAAATGTTCTGTTTATATGTTTATATTTTTCACTTTAAGCTCTTCAAAGTTAAAGTATAAGCTCTTCAAGGTTAGGGACTGTTTATTTTAATCTTTGCTTTACTATTCACTAAGAACTATTGATAGTATATTACCTTCCATATAGCAGCTACTAAATAAAGCTTTGTTAGATTGAACTAAGCATTTTGTTCTACTGGACTGTGTGAACAGTTAGTAAGAATGAAGACATTCCTCCTTTCATAATTACCTGCTTTACAAGAACTTATCAAGGAACTTAATGTTTTGGTAGCATATTCACATTTCACTGATCTATTTTATGCTGTATTAACTTTCTGCTATACTTTATCTTGCATTTCCTCTTTGGAGAAGTTCCTTTTTAGATCTTCTGCCCATTTTTTGACTGGATTATTTTCTTTGTTTTTGTTGAGTCTCATCAGCTCTTTGTAGATTTTTGTGATCAGTCCTTTATCATTAGTGTTGTGTGCAAAAATTTTCTCCCTTGGGCCTCCCCTGGTGGCGCAGGCAGTTGAGCACAGTGCCGTGAAGCTGTCCGCAGCCTCTGCAGTGCCGGTTTGATCCCGGCCAGCGGGTGAGGGTCCCACATGGCACGGCAGACCTCTCCTGTCTTGTGTCTCACCCGCTGTTCCCCTCAGCAGTGTATTTTGTCAGTCTGCCTGTACTCCAGTTCTTGTGTAAATAAATAAATGAATCTTTGAAAAAAAGTTTTCTCCCGTCAGTAGGGTATCTCTTTGTTTTGGTTACTGTCTCGTTTGGTGTACAAAAGCTCTTTAATTTGATGTAGTCCCAGCTGTTTATCTTTGCCTTCACTATCACTGCTTTGGGTGATGTGTCTGTAAAGATGTTGCTGAAGTGTATGTAATGTATTGTTTTGCTTTTATTTCTTTCTATACATTTTATGGTTTCAGGTCTTATGTCTAGTTCTTTAATCCATTTGAGTTGGTTTTGTGCATGGTTTGAGGTAGTAGTCAAGCTTCATTCTTTTGCATGTACCAACCCAGTTTTCCCAGCACCATTTATTGAACAAACTTTTTTTGCTCCAGTGCATATTCTTTTCTCCTTGGTCAAAGATTAGTTGACTGTAAATCTGTGGGTTCATTTCTGGATTTTCTATTCAGTTCCATTGGTCCGTGTGTCTGTTTGTGTTCCAATGCCATGCAGTTTTGGTAATTATGGCTTTGTAGTATAGTTTGAAGTCTGGGCATGCGATGCTTCCATTCCCTTTCTTTTTTTTTTAGGACAGCATTGGCTATTCAGTGTTTTTGATGATTCCATATGAATTTCATCAATATTTTTTCCATTTCTTTGGAGAATTTCATTGAAATTTTTATTGGAATAGCATTGAATCTGTAAATTGCTTTTGGTAGGATGGCCATTTTGATAATGTTAATTCTTCCAATCCATGAGCAGGGGGTGTCTTTCCATTTCTTTGTGTCTTCTTCTATTTCTTTTAACAGTGTTTGATAGTTTTCTCTATATAGGTCCTTTACCTCTTTTGTTAGATTTATTCCCAAGTATTTGATTTTTTGTTTCAATAATAAAAGGGATGGTTTTCTTGATTTCTTCTTCTTCACATTTATTGTTTATGTATAGGAAGGCTACTGATTTTTGTGTGTTGATATTGTATCCTGCCACTTTACTAAACTGATTGATTAATTAGTTTTTCTGTGGAGTTTTTGGGGTTCTCTATGTACATTATCATATCATCTGTGAATAGTGATAGTTTGACTTCTTCCTTCCCCCTTTGGATTCCTTGTATGTCTTTCTCTTGTCTTATTGCTCTGACTAGGACTTCCAGTATTATATTTAAAAGCAGTGGTGAGAGTGGACATCCTTGTCTTGTTCCAGATCTTAATGGAAATGCTTTCAGCTTTTCACCATTGAGAATGGTATTGGCTGAGGGCTTGTCATACATGGCCTTTATGATGTTAAGGTATGTTCCTTGTATCCCAACAATTTCAAGGGCCTTTATCATAAATGGGTGTTGTACTTTGTCAAAAGCTTTCTCAGCATCTATTGATATTATCATATGTTTTTTATATTTCTTTTTGTTGATGTGTTGGATTACATTGATTGATTTTCGGATGTTGAACCATCCTTGTGTCCCTGGAATAAATCCTACTTGGTCATGATGAATTATTTTATGGATACATTTTTGGATTCTGATGGCTAAATTTTATTGAGGATTTTTGCATCCAGCCTGTAGTTTTCTTTTTTGTGTTGTCCTTATTCAGTTTTGGTGTTAGTGTAATGTTGGCTTCATAGAATGTGTTTGGTGTCCCTACCTTCTCAATTTTTTGAAAGCATCTGTGAAGCACAGGTACTAATTCTTTTCTGAATGTTTGGTAGAATTCATTTGTAAATCCATCTGGTCCTAGGCTTTTGTTTTGGGGGGAGGGTTTTGATTACCATTTCAATTTTGCTAATTGTGATTGGTCAGTTTGGGTGTTTAAAGTCTTCTTTATCTTCTTTGGGTTATTGTAGAGTTGTAGGAATTTGTCCATCTCTTCTTTTTTTTTTCTTATGTTTAGCATTTATTTTTTTTTAAATAATAAATTTTATTTTTATATTCCCCCATACAACTGCACATGCCCATTCTGACCCCAATCCCTCCCCTCCAGGCCCCACCCCCCAAAAAGTGTCTCTCTGGTTCATAGTTTTTTTCTGATTTTGATTTTCACTTTCTTATAGTTATTCATTTCCTGATCCCCTTATTTAAGTTTTTAGATTCCTGCTATGAGTGAGACCATCCGGTATTTTTCTTTTTCTTTTTGGCTTATTTCACTGAGCATGATCCCTTCCAGCGCCATCCATGTTGCTGCAAATTGCATGTGTTTATCTTTTTTGAATGCTGAGTAATATTCCATGGTATATATGTACCACATCTTCTTGATCCAGTCATCTATTTTTGGGCATTTGGGCTGTTTCCAAAGCTTAGCTATTGTAAATAGTGCTGCTATAAACACAGGGGTGCAGGTGTTCTTTGGAATTGATGTTTCTGTGTCCTTTGGGTAAATACCTAGGAGTGGAATTCCTGGATCATATGGAAGCTCTATGTTTAGTAGGTCCAGAAATCTCCACACAGCTCTCCGTAGTGGTTGGACCAGTTTGCATTCCCACCAACAGTGCAGGAGAGTTCCTTTTTCTCCACAACCTCGCCAACATTTGTTGTTGCTAGTTTTTTTAATATGTGCCATTCTCACTGGTGTAAGATGGTATCTCATGGTAGTTTTGATTTGCATTTCCCTGATTACAAGTGATGTTGAACATTTTTTCATATGTCTGTTGGCCATTTGCATTTCCTCTTCAGAGAAGTTTCTCTTTAGCTTTTCTGCCCATTTTTTGACTGGGTTATTTTCTTTGTTGTTGTTGAGTCTCATCAGCTCTTTGCAGATTTTTGTGATCAGTCCTTTATCATTAGTGTTGTGTGCAAAAATGTTCTCCCAGTTGGTGGGGTTTCTCTTTGTTTTTGTTATTGTCTCTTTTGCTGTGCAGAAGCTCTTTAATTTGATGTAGTCCCAGTTGTTTATCTTTGCCTTCACTATCACTGCTTTGGGTGATGTGTCTGTAAAGATGTCTTTGATGTGCAAATCACGTAGTGTTTCACCTATAGTTCCTTCTATGTATTTTATGGTTTCAGGTCTTATGTCTAGTTCTTTAATCCATTTTGAGTTGATTTTTGTGTATGGTGTGAGGTAGTGGTCAAGCTTCATTCTTTTTGCATGTAGCAACCCAGTTTTCCAGCAGCATTTATTGAACAAACTTTCTTTGCTCCAATGCATAGTCTTTGCTCCTTTGTCAAAGATTAGTTGACCATAAATCTGTGGGTTATTTCTGGATTTTCTATTCGATTCCATTGGTCTGTATGTCTGTTCTTGTTCCAATACCATGCAGTTTTGATGATTATGGCTTTGTAGTATAGTTTGAAGTCTGGGAGTGTGATGCCTCCATTTCCTTCTTTTTTTTTCAGTAGAGCTTTGGCTATTCGGGGTTTTTGGTGATTCCATATGAATTTCATCAATAATTGTTCTATTTCTTTGAAGAATGCCATTGAGATTTTGATTGGAATAGCATTGAATCTCTATATTGCTTTTGGTAGGATGGCCATTTTAATAATGTTTATTCTTCCAATCCATGAGCAGGGGATGTCTTTCCATTTCTTTGTGTCTTCTTCTATTTCTTTTAACAGTGTTTTATAGTTTTCTTTGTATAGGTCCTTTACCTCTTTTGTTAGATTTATTCCCAAATATTTGATTTTTTTTGTTTCGATAATAAAAGGGGTGGTTTTTTTGATTTCTTCTTCTTCAGATTTATTGTTTGTGTATTAGGAAGGCTACTGACTTTTGCGTGTTGATTTTGTATCCTGCCACTTTACTGAATTGATTGATGAGTTGAATTAGATTTTCCGTGGAGTTTTGGGTTCTCTATGTATTTATCATATCATCTGCAAATAGTGATAGTTTGACTTCTTCTTTTCCTATTTGGATTCCTTGGATGTCTTTCTCTTGTCTTATTGCTCTGGCTAGGACTTCCAGTATTATATTGAAAAGCAGTGGTGAGAGTGGACATCCTTGTCTTGTTCCAGATCTTAATGGAATTGCTTTCAGCTTTTCACCTTTGAGGATGATACTGGCTGTTGGCTTGTCATAGATGGCCTTTATGATGTTGAGGTATGTTCCTTGTATCCCAAGAATTTCAAGGGCTTTTATCATGAATGGGTGTTGCACTTTGTCAAAAGCTTTCTCAGCATCTATTGATATTATCATATGGTTTTTTATATTTTCTTTTTTGTTGATGTGTTGGATAACATTGATTGATTTTCTGATGTTAAACCATCCTTGTGTCCCTGGAATGAATCCTACTTGGTCGTGGTGAATTATCTTATGGATACATTGTTGGATTCTGATAGCTAAAATTTTATTGAAGATTTTTGCATCAGTGTTCATTAGGGAGATTGGCCTGTAGTTTTCCTTTTTTGTGTTGTCCTTATTCGGTTTTGGTATTAGTGTAATGTTGGCTTCATAGAACGTGTTTGGTATTATCCCTTCATTCTCAATTTTTTGGAAGAGTTTGTGAAGGATAGGCACTAATTCGTCTCTGAATCTTTGGTAGAATTCATTTTTAAATCCATCAGGTCCTGGGCTTTTGTTTTTGGGAGGTTTTTGATTACCATTTCAATTTCGCTGCTTGTAATTGGTCTGTTTAAGTGTTCTATTTCTCTTTATCTAGCTTGGGTGATTGTAGAGTTGTAGGAATTTGTCCATCTCCTCTAGATTGTTGAATTTGTTTCCATATAACTGTTCATAGTAGTTACTGATTATTATATTGATTTCTGCTGTGTCCGTTGTGATTTCTCCTCTTTCATTTATGATCCTGTTTATTTGTGCTTTCTCCCTTTTTTCCCTTGTGAGCCTGGCTAGGGGTTGTCTATTTTATTTATTTTCAAAGAACCAGCTCTTGGGTTTCATTGATCTTTTGGATTTGTTTTTTAGTTTCAATTTCATTTATTTCTGCTTTGGTTTTTATTATTTTTTTCTTCTACTGGTTCTGGGGTTTTTTTGTTGTTCTTTTTCTAGATCTTTGAGCTTCGAGATGAGGTTGTTTCTTTGAGTTCTTTCTTGTTTTTTGATGTGAGCTTCTATTGCTATATATTTTCCTCTTATTACTGCTTTTGCTGCATCCCATACATTTAGGAAATTGGTGTCCTCCTTGTCATTCAATTCAAAGAATTTTTTAATTTCTTCTTTGATCTCCTCGTTAGTCCAGTGGTCTTCCAGTAGTGTGGCTTTTAATCTCCATGAGGTAGGATAGTTCCTTGCCTTCTTTTTATGATTTATTTCTAGTTTGATGCCTTCGTGGTCAGAAAAGATGGTTGGTATGATTTCAATCTTGGTGTATCTGTTGATGTTTGTCTTGTGCCCCAGTATGTGATCGATCCTGGAGAATGATCCATGTGCGCTTGAGAAAAATGTGTACTCCGTTTTTTTTTTTGGGTTTAGTGTTCTATAGATGTCTGTTAAGCCCAAATGCTCTAGGTCCTTATTTAGAGCTTTAGTTTTTTACTTATTTTTTGTCTTGTGATCTATCCATTGTTGATAGTGGTGTGTTGAAGTCTCCCACTACATATGTGTTTTCTCTGATGTCTGTTTTCAGAGAGGACAACAGTTGTCTGATATATTTTGGTGCTCTTTCGTTTGGTGAGTATATGTTAATGAGTGTTATTTCTTCTTGAAGTATTGTCCCCTTAATCATAATGTAGTGACCATTGGGGTCTCTTTTTATTTTTTTGAGTTTGAAGTCTGTTTTATCTGATATAAGTATAGCTGTTCCTGCTTTCTTTTTTGGCCCATTTGCTTGTAGGATTGTTTTCCATCCTTTGACTTTGAGCCTATTTTTATCTTTTGTAGCTAAATGTGTTTCCTGGAGACAGCAAAAGGTTGGGTTTTGTTTCTTAATCCAGGCTGCAACTCTGTGTCTTTTTATTGAAGAGTTAGTCCATTTACATTTAGAGTTAATATTGATATGTTAGCATCTGTATTTGCCATTATGTTTGTCTTTCCTTTGATTTTATTTATTTATTCTTTTAATAACTTTTTTTTTTTTTTTGGTCTTCTTTCGTTGTTATTCGTCCCTCTGAGGTTCTGGCTTTAGGATTCCTTGTAGTATTTTTTGGAGTGGGGGTTTAGTCGCAATGAAATTCCGGAGTTTCTCTTTGTCTGGGAAGGTCCATATTCTTTCTTCATGGAGGAAAGAGAGCTTTGCGGGATAGAGTATTCTTGGTTGGCATCTGTTTTCTTGGAGTCTGTTGACTATGTCCCTCCACTCTCTCCTTGCCCGTAGTGTTTCTTCAGAGAAGTCTGATGTCAGCCTGATTGGTTTTCCTTTGAATGTTATCTGTTTCTTCCTCTTGTCAGCTTCATTATTTTTCCTTGTCCTGGATTCTTGGGAGCTTTACTATTATGTGTCTTGCTGTGTTTTTCCTTTCATCATGGAAGTTTGGTGTTCTTCTTGCTTCTTGTATATCAATTTTCAGCTCCTTCTTCTCATTTGGGAAGTTCTCTTCAATTATATCCATGAATATTTTCTCTGTTCCTACATCTCTCTCCTCTCCTTCTGGAATTCCTATAACTCTTATATTTCCTTTCCTCATGGAGTCAGATAGTTCCCGAAGTCTTTCTTCATTCTTTTTCCTTCGTACTTCTCTTTCCTTTTCTGTTTTAGTTCTTTTTATTTCTGTGTCTTCAAGATTACTTATTCGTTCTTCCATTTCATCTATTCTGCTTTCATTGCTTTTCCCAGAGTTCTTTAGTTCCTCCATTAATTCTTTGATCTCCTGCATTTCTCTTACTTCCCTCTTTAGGGACTCAATTTCCTTCTTCTGATCTATCACTTTTTTAATCATGGCAATTTTAAATTCTCTTTCTGGAAGGCTCAGAAGTTCTTCCAAGTTGCTGTCGTTGCAATCTGGGGAGTGGTTTTCTTTTTGTGGTGTGCTTCTTCCTGAGGAGTTTTTAGGTTGCGTGTGGTTCTTCTACTCCCTACTGTCTGTTTTCTAATTTGTCGTATGCGTTGGGACACTGTGTTGCTCGGACTGACTGACATCTTGGGTGAACTTCTCCGCTCCCCTCTGGCTCTTCCAGGAGCCATCTCTGTCTTCTGGGAGCTTTCTGCTGGTTTTAGGCAGTTTTTACTGAAGAAATGTCCCTGTTCTCAAATGGCGAAGCGAGATGCAGTCCCTGCGCCTCCGGTTTCAGGCACACTCTTCTGTGCACCCGGTCTGCCCCGGACGTGGGTGCCTGCTCCCTCTGTGGGCTCAGACTGCTGGTTGGAAGGGGCCTGGCGTGGAATAACTTCCCGGCTGGCCACTGGGTCCTCCAGAAACCTTCTGCACTTTTCAAGCAGTCTTAAGAAATGTCCTGTTTTATAGGGTGTTAGTGACTTTTTTTTTTCCTGGTCACTAGGTGGCGCCAGAGATCTCTCCTATTGTCCTTCGGGGGCTGTTTTTTCGCCTCCCCACCCCGTGGGACAGAGAACAGAGCGGGAATGGTAGGGTACACCTCAACAGCTTTGGGTGCTGTGTCTGCCTTGTGCCCCACCGTCGTGGAGAAACCACGCCCGAATTTTCGTGCCCCGGGTCTCAGTTCAAAGCCCTCAGTTCCAGGACGCGGGCTGTAGCCCAGTTCAGTGGCGCGGGAATGGCGCCTTTTGCACAGCTCCCGTGCCTGGGCGCCTGGTTCCTGCTCACTCAGGGAGGGACCTTCACCTCAGTGAGGACCTCCCCGCAAGCCTAGGTCGTCTCCCCGCAAGCCTAGGTCGCAGGCGCAGGGACCTGGGCAGCCGCGATCCAGGTCTGCACTTGCTTTTCAAGCGCGCCGAGCGCGCCGCTCTCCGTGCAAGCTTACCGGCAGCCCGGGCTGTGTGCGTCTCCCGGGGTCTTTGTTCTTCTCTAATGGCGCCCGGAGCCGTTCGCTCACCGCCGCGGCGGATCCTGCAGGGTTCGCCTCAGCTCCCGTTCACGGGGTGTGGTGGCTGCAATAGTTCCTTTCCACTCACAGTCCCGCTTGCTGAGTCGTTTGTTCTTGTGGGCCGTTTGGGTTTGTTGTTTCCTCCTCTCTGCTGGTCGGAGAGTGCCGCCTCTGTGGGCGGGGGAGGGGAGCAGGATTCTGTGCTTCCCTCTTCTGGTCCTCTTTTATGGCCACTTTCTTCTTCGGGCAGTTCGCTGGCGTCACCCGTTTATCTTCCGTGTCCCAGTTCTCACTGGGACCTGCCGCTTTTCCTCCCTATTCACTTTTTTTAATGGGAGATCTTACTCGCAGCGTCTCCTCGCCGCCATGTTGCTCCGCCCCCTTGGTTGGTATGATTTCAATCTTGGTGTATCTGTAGATGTTTGTCTTGTGTCCCAGTATGTATTTGATCCCCGAGAAAGATCCATGTGCACTTGAGAAAAATGTGTACTCAGATTTTTTTTGGGTTTAGTGTTCTATAGATGTCTGTTAAGCTCATGAGCTCTAGGTCCTTATTTAGAGCTTTGGTGTCCTTACTTATTTTTTGTCTCATTGATCTATCCATTGTTGATAGTGATGTGAAGTCTCCTACTACATATGTGTTTTCTCTGATGTCTGTTTACAGAGATGATAATAGTTGTCTGATATATTTTGGTGCTCCTTCATTTGGTGAGTATATATTAATGAGTGCTATTTCTTCTTGAAGTATTGTCCCCTTGATCATAATGTAGTAACCGTCTGGGTCTCTTTTTACCTTTTTGAGTTTGAAATCTCTTTTATCTGATATAAGTATAGCTGTCCTGCCTATTTTTTTGGTCCATTTGCTTGTAAGATTGTTTTCCATCCTTTTACTCTCTATTTTTATCTTTTGTAGTTAAGTGAGTTTCCTTGAGACAGCAAAAGGTTGGGTTGTGTTTTTTAATCCATTCTGCAACTCTGTGTCTTTTTATTGAAGAGTTTAGTCCATTTACATTTAGGGTTAATATTGATATGTTAGCATCTTTATTTGCCATTTTGTTTGTCTTTTCTCTGGTTTTATTTATCTATTTTTAAAATTTTTTTTTGGTCTTGTTTCGTTCTTATTCATCCTTCTGTCTTTTCTGGCTTTAGGATTCCTTGTAGTATTTTTTGGAGTAGGGGGTTAGTTGTCATGAAATTCTGGAGTTTCTGTTTGTCTGGGAAGGTCCTTATTCTTTCTTCATAAAGGAAGGAAAGCTTTGTGGGATCAAGTATTCTTGGTTGGCATTTGTCATCATGGAGTCTGTTGACTATGCAAAATGGATCAACTCTTATTCGAGAAAAATAGAGATGTAGAAACTCTCCAATAAACCATAGATGAGAAGGATCAGCAACTTACAGGAATTAGTTTTAGTATGGCTGAGAAAATGAAGAAACAACTTAATGAAGAAAAGTTCTCTCTTAGAGTGGAAATTAAGACTTTAAAGAGCAGCTGAATTTATTATGCAGAGCTGAAGAAGCAAAAAAAGAGCAGGTAGAAGAAAATAAAGAA
Organism: Talpa occidentalis; assembly: GCF_014898055.3. Taxonomy (NCBI): domain Eukaryota; kingdom Metazoa; phylum Chordata; class Mammalia; order Eulipotyphla; family Talpidae; genus Talpa; species Talpa occidentalis. The sequence goes on along the minus strand of NW_023604818.1, from coordinate 22,266 downwards.
ATTATTTTGGATGAATTGAGCCCAGCAGGGCTAGTAAGTAAAGAAGAACTTCAGGATGAATTAGACCTTGTAAAGAAAGAAAGAAAGCTGCAAATAAGAAAGCTCCAGGCTGTTCTTCTTAACAGAAAAGAACTTCTACAGAGAGTTAGTAGATTAGAAGAGGAAATGGCTAAAATGAAAGATGAATGTAGGAGTGAGAATGAGCAGAGCAAAATGGATAGAGATAAAGAAAGCCAAGAAGATCCAGGAAAATGTATAGCTTCTAAATGCCAAGAAGAAGAAATTTATTTAAAACAGACAATATCAGAAAAAGAAGTGGAATTAGATCATGTAGGAAAGGATTTGGAAGAAAAAGTAGCAGCCAGGGAACAATTACACTCTACGCTCAACAGGTAAATCAAACCTTGGAAGAGAAAACAGACTAGACAGATCTGCTTCAAGCAGGAATCCTTGAAAAACAAGCAGTTATCCACAAGTTACCATCAGTAAGAAGGAAGCAGGAGATGGGAGTTCAGTAGCACCTGTAAAAGAAATAGTGGCGATCAGTCCACCAGATACATGTAGTGGAGAACAGTGGCAACCAGAACTAGATAAAGATATCAAGCCTGGAAAAAGAAAAGGAGCAACTTCAAAAGATGTTCCAGGAAGTGTCAACCTCTCGCAAAGTGATTCTCAAAAAGCACAGGAAAAAGAAAAACATCTTAGGGAGAAACTTAAACAACAGAAAGATGACTATAATCACTTACAAGAAGGGTTTGTTGTGCAAAGCAAGGAAAATGAGGAGATTGGAGACCAACTAAAAGAAATTCAGATCTAAGTAAGGGAATTTATAGATACAAAAGTTGCAAGCTCTGACCAAAAGGAGCCAGGCTCGCCCTCTCAAGGTTCAGAAGAACCTTTATTCAAAGCCACCAAGCAGCAACCCGCACAACCTACTTCAGAGTCTGCCATAAGCCCAGACTGGCCTCCTCATCCTGGGGATGCAAACGCTCAGCAGATTAAGGCCCAACTGAAGAAATAGAGGCAGAGAAAGAGAAATTAGAATTGGAGGTAAGTTCTACAACAATGAGATTACTACAAAATCAGAAGAGGTATTGCCATTACGAGAGCAGGTCAATAAACAGGGCGTAGCAATCCAAGGCCTGCATACCACTTCCTATGAAGCTACAGACCACACAGAAAGCCTGAGAGAGAAATGTCAACTAGAAATCGCTGAACTGGAACATTTAAGAGAATTACAACCTGCCCTAAATGAACTGCAAAATGCCATAAGCAAAAAAGAAGAGGACGTTAGATACCTGTCTGGGAAGTTAGCGAGAAAGAAACAGCCCTTATGAAAGCACAGACAAGAGATAATGGAACAGCAGGATTTAATTAAGGGTCTGCACGCACAGCTGGAGATGCAAGCAAAAGAACATGATGAGGTGATAAAGCAGTTACAGTTGGAAATTTGTGAAATAAATCAAAAACTACATGACAGTGAAACAACTAAAGCAAGGAAACAGATAAAAAGGAAACTACAAACTGCCTGTTTCCTCAAAAGCAACACTAAAGGCAAACAAAGTTCTCCAAAAGGAGTTGTCTGTGGCCCGAGAAACCATTGAACATCTCACAAAGTCTCTGGCTGATGTGGAAAGCCAAGTTTCTGCTTAAAATAAAAAAAAAAAGATACTTTCATAGTAAAGTGAGCTCTTCTTCAGGAAGAAAGAGACAAACTCATTACACAAATGGACAGATCATTGATGGAAAATCAGAGTCTCAATGGCTCTTGTGAAAGTCTGAAGTTCGCTCTGGCAGGTCTTACTGAAGATAAGGAGAACTTACTGAAGGAAATGGAATCTCTGAAATGTTCCAATTGCGGAAAGCACCGAGTAGCAAGAAACACACGAGGAGTTACAAAAAGAATATGAAATTCTTCTGCAATCCTATGAGAATGTTAGTAATGAGGCAGAAAGGATTCAGCACGTGGTCAAGACTCTGAGGCAAGAGAAGCAAGAATAGTACGGCAAGCTGTGGAGCACAGACACAGAAGAGACAGAAAAACAGTTGCAGGAAGTCCAATGGGAATGTAGGATGAATGAGAAAAGATGAGAAAGTTTGCTAAATCCAAACAACTGAAGATTCTTGAGTTGGAAGAAGAGAAAGACCAGCTGAGGCAGAGGGCCACACGGCAGGGGGCCCATCTGCCGACTGTGTGGAAGCCCTTCACACTTCCAATGCCACCATGAAGGAGGAGATGGATAAGACCAAAACAGAACATGAAACTTTCTAAAGTATTTGAAGCTTTAAGGACTGAGAAGGACATTCTAAGTGAGGAGGTGCGAAATTTACAGCATCAGATGGAGGATAATGTATCCAAACAAATTAGTAGTCCAGAGCCCACAGAGAAACGTGGCAACCAGATCAATGTCACTGAAAAGGCTATGCAGACTGGCCCGGATGAGGCTGATGAGCAAGATTACCAGAGTGTGTACACAAGGCCTGAGAATTCTGAATCAATTCTATCAGAGAACAGTAACAAACCTGAGAGATGTGAGGCTGTCCGCACTCATAATGAAAGTAACAACTACATACAGCACATTGAAGAAGAATTGAAAAATTGGAGGAAGAAAGGCAGAAAGGAAAAGAATTATCCAGACTTTAGAAAAAGAGAGTAATGATCTCCTTAATGAAGTGTCTGCAAAAGATGAACTAAAAATGCTATAGAAGGAGCTAGCCCAAATAAACCTGTTATGTCAGCAAATCCAAGAAGAACTTATTTGAGTTACCAAGCTAAAGGAGGCAGCAGCAGAAGATAAAGATGATTTGGAAGAGAGGCTTATGAATCAATTAGCAGAACTGAATGGAAGCATTCGAACTTATCATCAAGATGTTAAAGATGCCCAAATAAAAAATGAGCTACTAGAATATGAAATGTGAAAACTTAAAAAGCGTGTGAGTGAAATGGAAGAAGAAAAACAGCAGTTAGTTAAGGAGAAAACTGAAATTGAATTAGAAATATGAAAGGACTCAGCAAAATAAGCAAGAAAGAAAAAGAAAAATACCAGATGGTCTCACTCATAGCAGGAATCTAGAAAACTTAAATAAGGGACCAGGAAAATGAATAACTATAAGAAAGTGAAAATCAAAATCAACAAACAACTATGAACCAGAGACACTCTATGGGGTGTGGGGTGTGGGGAGGGGAGGGATTGGGGTCAAAATAAGGGGGTTGCAATTGTATGGAAATATAAAAATAAAATTTATTTTAAAATAAAAAATAAAATAAGAAGGTGAATTTAGTAATGACACTTGAGAGAGGGGAGATCCTCTGCTTCTAATACACAAATGATGTAAACCAATATTACCCAATTAAAAAGGTTAAAGGATTTACCCAGGTCAAAAACAAAGTTTTTTCATGATCATTCTTAGCTTTCTACTATTGATAAATTCTTTGCATTTTCATGGCTGAAGAAGAAAAAAAAAAGATGTGGTATATATACACAGTGGAACACTATTCAACGTTCAAAAAAGATAAACTAGTCATTTGCAGCAATATGGATGGAGCTAGAAGGGATTACGCTCAGTGAAATAAGTCAGAAGGAAAAAGAAAAGTATTGGATGAGGATTACAGGGGATCCAAATAAGGCTTTAGGGAAAAAAATAATAACAATAACAAAATAACAAAACAAACAAAAATAAATAATCTACATAAATCAGAAATATTCTGCAGGGTAGGAGGGAGAAGAGGGATCAAAATGAGAGAGGGAAGAGCACAAGGGACTACGGTGAAGGTGCACAGGTGAATTGGTGATGGAAATTCTATGGGGACTACACCTGAGAAAAGAAGCAAACTTTGTAAAAAAAATGAAAAATGATGTAAAACATACATAAATAAATAAATTTTAAAAAATAGGAACAACTGAGGTATCCTCTGTGCAGAGGGTGTCAGTGATCAGTCAGTTGATGTTATCTATAGTTTACTTAATTTGTAACATTGATTAAGAATCTGTTGTGCCTTGACCACTAGGCTGGAAACTGAGAGTAAAATAAGAGGTAGAGAATGACCTAGTCCTAAGTGTTTTTTTTTTTTTTTTGTATTTAAATAGTATTATTTGAGTGAGTCATACAGTGAATGACATTAACAGGGATGCACACCAACAGACCTGTGGTTGTTGAAACAACAAAATAACATTAGAAAGGATATATGAATATTATAGAAAGAAGGCGTCTATTCTGCTCAAACATCCCAACAATAAAATGTTGTGTGTCTAATTATTTGAGTTATGCATTTTAAATATCTATAGTTTGGGGTCTTGACTGTTCTAATTTCTCTCCTGTATTAGCCAACAAATGTTTTCTAAGTCCAGAAATATTCTCCCAACTAGTTTCCAAAATCAGTTAGTGAGACTCAGGGTAATTTGTGAAGGTAATTGGCAGGGGCAGGTCAGTTGGCGCTCGCTAGGAAATCTCAAGGGCATTGCCTCTCTTTTTGCAACTCTGGTATTTTTCTGAGAGGAAACAGAAGACAAAGTTAGCATATGGCCAATTTCTTCAGAAGTCTCTAGATGAGAGTTCCTAAATGCCTTGCCCTAAGCAATTATTTCTGGGATCAGACACTGGGAGGTACTTCTGCAAACTATCCCCAGTTGAGCTTTCTATGATCTGTCAAAAGAAGCAGAAACTGCTGGAGCTAAGAGACAAGTGCTGTTGTAGTAACAAGTCCCCGAGACACTCACAGACTCTCATTTCCCAGTCATATCTCCCCCTGGCTAATAATGCTCAATGGGATCACAGTTACTTCTCCCCATGACAATATTTCAGTGTTATTGTAAATACAGAGAATGCCAAAAGAAAACCAAAACCAGAGAAGGCAACAGACTCTCTAATTTTACAACCTTCTGGGCATTGAGACAGATTTACCCTTCCATTAGAGAAAGGGTCAGATAAGTCAAAAGCCTATCAGAATAATTGTCCTTGACTGAGTCTCTGGAGTACAACTTTTTCAACTTCAGTGATTCTCAAAGTGTAGTCCTCAGCAGAACAACAGGATCACCTAGGAAGTCAGAAAGACATGCTCCTATGCTCCACCTTGGACCTATTTAATCAGAAACTCTGGGTGGGACACCTCTGTGTTTAACATATGGTTCTGATGAACACTGAAGTTTGGTAATCCCTAATGTTGCTGTTTATTTTGTATGATTACCAAACACACACTAAAATGAGCTATTAATCAGCTAAAGCTTCAGGCAAAACTTGCTTTTTTTGCAGTCATTTAACATACTGAGCTTGTGGATCATTCCTTTGAGTTCTAGGATGAGTCTATAATTATCACTTCTCATCCTAAACCACCGCCAGGTTGATCAGAGTCCATCTATTTCCATCATCTATGGAATATACACTGTATGCTGAAGACATATAAGACAAACACCATGATACAGAAAATGAGATAGTAACCTTAATGTGTTATTGAGTGTCTAGAAACCACAAAGGGAAGGAAGTTATTTATTTTATTTACTTACTTACTCATTCATTTGTAAGTGAGGTAAATTGGGATCCCACCCCCTCATCAGGTATTGCCACTATAGACCACCCACCAACTACCTGTAGTCCACCACCATAGTCCATTTTACTTCATTCCTTCTATTGATACGTTCTTACCCCTACCCACAACCTCATCCCCCAAATGCTTCAGTTCTATAGTCAGCTTTCAAGGGTTAATTTTTAAGCTTATCTTTATCTGATCCTTAGTTTGGCTTCTCTATGTCTCATATATTAGCAATACCATCCAGTATTTATCTTTCTCCTTCTATCTTATTTTATCCCATTATCTCTTCCAGATCCATCCACATTTCTGCAAAGAGGCACACGTTTATCTTTTTTGATAGCTGAGTAATAGTGTATCTTGATTCACTCAACTGTTTTGGAGCACTTAGCTTGTTAAAATAGTTTGGCTATTGTAAATGGTGCCGCAATAAACATGGGAGCACAGGTTTCCTTACAAATTAATATTTAAATTTTCTGGGTAATACCTCAGAGTGGAATTACGAGGAGGGGGGGAAGGGGGTGAGGATGGCAGATCCATTTTTAATCTTTTTTTAAAAAATTATTTTACTTATACAAGAACTGGGGTACAGGCCAGAGCACAGGAGGGTGAAAGAATTCACCAGAGATAGAGTGGGGAGCAGAACAGGCAGATGGACCGAAAATACTGCTGAGGGTGCAGTGGGCAAGACAGGAGAGGTCTGCTGCGCCATGTGGTATCTCCCTGGCCAGCTGGGAATCGAATCCCCACAGCAGGGGCTGCGGACAGCCTCACAGCGCTGCACTCAACCTGCTGCGCCACCAGGGAGGACCTCCATTTTCAATCTTTTGAGAAGCTTCTATAATTCTTTCCACAAAGAATGAATCAGTTTGCATTCTCCACAGCAGTGTAAGAGGCTTTCCTTTTCTCCACATCCTCACCAGCATTTGTTTTTCCTGGTCTTTTCCATATGGGGCATTCTCACAAATGTAACGTTATCTCATTGTGGTCATGATTTGCATTTTCCTGATTATAAGTGATGATGAACATTTTTTTATGTGCCTGTTTGCTATCTCTATATCTTCTTTGGGGAAATATCAGACAAGTTCTTCTGGGTTATTTATTTTCGCTTTGTTGAGTTGCATGAGTTCTTTGTATATCTTAAATATCAGTGCCACAAAGGGAAGGAATTTAGTAACAGAATCAAATCTATTCTTTGAAGACTGGTCCTCATAATGATAGCATACTTTCCTTGATTCTAAGATGCACATTTTTCATATCTTAGTGTTTCTGAAACCCAGATATATGTTACGACTGATACATGTGGTTTATTTCTGCTTGACAAAAAAAAAAACAAAAAAACTAGTAACTGATAGGTGTTTTACTTTTCAGCAAATAAGAATCTATACAGAGGGAAATATACTAATAATATAATATAGATTGTGAGCCTCTAGTGGGCTCTAAGACCTGGGACGCTGATCTCGAAGGACCTACCAGATGGGGGATTGCTGTCAGCTACAAGCCGTGATCCCCTGTTTTTCTCAGCATGGTTATATAGGAATTATGAACAAACACATCTGCGTTTTGTCTTAAGTCAGAGAAAGCCAAAACAACTTTGCCTCCCACGCATGTAGGTGAGCTCATACACACCACGTATGTGAGCCCTTGGGCTTATTGGACATGCCTGTCCTGTGGGCCTCTGTTGCTAAGTTACCACCGAGGAGACTTTCAAGGACCAAGCAAGTTGGGGCGTCCCTCCCAGGAGGTTTTCCGCCCTGGCACACGCAAGTTTTCTCAGCGTTCAGTCAGTCCTTCCCCTTGCCATCCTTAGGACACCTCTCGATCATCCTCATGCAACATAGATAAGGAAGTCTTCAGAAAAGAAATGAGAAAAAAATCTTCCAGACAGAAGAACAATAAAAGTAAAGGGAGAGGGAGGGATGTGTGATGTTTGAGGTTAGGAGTATGGACACTGGAGTAGAACAGTCAAAGTTGAATCACAGCGCTGTTCCTCATCTGATGCATGAATTTTGCAAGTTACTTCTCTTGTTTACTTGCCTAAAAAGTAGATTCGATAATTCTATTAATACTATCATAGCTCAGTTGTAAGGATTAAATAAGTCATGCACAAAATATTTAGCACAGGGCCTCCCCGGAGGCGCAGCGGTTGAGCGCTGGGTTGCGAAGCTGCCCGCAGCCTCTGGACCGCCAGTTCGATCCCCCGCTGCTCCCCGGCCACTGGAGGAGGGTCCCGCATGGCGCGCAGACCTCTGCTGCCGCCCGCTGCTCCCCTCAGCAGTGTACTTCGGTCCTTCTGCCTGCTCTGCTCCCCGCTCTGGCTCTGGTGAATTCTCTCACCCTCCCACGCTTCTGACTGTACCCAGTGCTTGTATAAATAAATAAATAAATAAATAAATAAATAATAAATAAATAAATAAATAAATAAATAATAGATAGATAGATAAATAAATAAATCTTAAAAAAAGTTAAAAATATTTAGCATGTCTCAAATCATAAAATGATGAATATATATAATGTATATATATAGATAGATATACATGGCTGTAATCTAAACTTGATTTCAGTGTCTGTTAATTTTCTGTATAATCATGCTCTGGCTGTACCTATTCTTCTGGTACTGCTCTCAACGGCAGGTTTCCTTATTATTTAAGTCTTTCCTTCAAATTCTCTGCCCCCAATTTTGCATGACCTGAAAGAAAAACCTGGATTAATCTTTGTCCAAATTTGTTATTGCTCTCATGTCTCCTTGGATCTACAACAAATCTCTACCCTAAGTCAGGCCTTCTGTGATGTTGATGTCCAAACTCTGATTGAGGAGAGTTAGGTTCCAAAAATCAAAACTTGTCTTTCTGTAACTGTGCCACAAGGAGGCAGTTGTGCCCCAGCCATTAGCTGGGAACCAAGGACATATTTACTCTCAGGACTCTCTGATACATAACCTGGAGATTTGCATATTTCATTTTTAAAAAAAAAAGCGCTGTAAACCTGTTACAATGGTTCCTCAAAGATTATTTTTAAAAACATGATGCTTGTAATCAATGTTTAAAAGCAGTAATTTAAGAGTCAGAAAAAGCCAATAAAATCTGACAAGACTTTGGCCTCCCTTGGTGGCACAGGTGGTTGAGCGCTGGTTGCGAAGCTGCCAGCAGCCTCTGCAGCACTGGTTTGATCCTGGCCTCCCAGCGAGGGTCCCCATGGCGCAGCAGACCTCTCGTGTCTCACCCGCTGCTCCCCTCAGCACTTTATTTCTTCAGTCTGCCTGTTCTGCTCCCCACTCTGTCACTGGTGAATCCTCTCAACCTCCAGCGAATCTGGCCTGCACCCCAGTTCTTGTATAAATAAATAAATAAATCTTAAAAAAAAAAAATCTGACAAGAAGTCAATACAATTTTATACTTTTCTCACAAAATACATTTATATTTTTCTCAAAAAATTTCTCATGCCTTTAATCTTAAGTTGTGTTGAAAAAAAAAAAATGAAGAGGAAAATAAGTAGGAGTAGGCAAGAAAATAAAATCAATAGATTTTATTCTCTGCCTCAGACTTTCCCAGCCAAACTATCTCCCAGGCACTCCTAATCTACCTGAAGTTTGTGGTGATTTAGTCTAGTTTCTACCTCTGGTAAAAATGACTATGCCACTTGCTGAATCTAAATAAAGGAACTGTTTTAATTTTATTACTTGTAACATAGATTCCCCACTTTATTTCAGCAATAATGGTAGTTGCTTATCTTGATAATGACCCATGGTTTCTAATACTAATGTACAGGAGTCTCTAATTCCGGTTTATGGAAATCTGAAGATATCTCTCTTTTCAATTTAGTCAAGGAGTAAAATAACACCTTCCTTGTTTTCCCAAAGCCAGAATAAATAAGCTGCAAAAGATAAAGATGTGTGTGTGTTGAAAAAGCCACGAAATTTCATTTGTTTCATATACACAGTGTATGTGTGTATGGGGGGGGTGAGTAAGTGTGAAAAAGGCAACATGCAAAATATTTTAGATATCTGAGTATAAATCTTGACTTTTAACTACCTTTAAATTTCTACCAGTAGGGGTGGGGTATCCGGGGCTCATGGGTGATGCACTGGCCCAGCTCCTGGCTGCCCTGCCCCAGTCTTTCCCAAAGCAGGCTGATTGGTTGCAGGCAATTCTGTGAGACTGGGCTTAAGAGTGAACTGTGGAGATAGTGAGCACCTAGAGTTTGGAGTGTCTTTTCCCCAGGGACCTGATTTGGGAGGATTAGGAGAAGAAGAATTCATTGAAGTTGAACCTGAATGGAAACAGGAGATGTTTGAGAACAAAGACGTAGCTGTCATGTTCATTTAATGGACTTGAAAGGACTAAAGATATCATCCCCATGTATGAGACTGGAGAGTTTTTAAGGCTAGAAACCTTACAGAGGTGATGCAGAAATCTCACAAACCCCATGAAAAATTGCTTTGTCTGGGAATATTCAGACAAGTGGACATTTTGATTGCTGCATGTGAATGTGATGATGCCCTTCCAAAGGAACGACCTGCGAATCACTGCATGAAGAGACCAGCAGGCAGTTATAACACCATAGGCAAAACAAGGTCCTTGGCTTCAAACTCCCCAGTCTGGGCCCCGCAAAAGACGAACTTCCAGTTTTCCTATGGAACCTAAGAAACTTCTTATGGCCTGTCCTTCACACCCCAGCCTGGAAAGTTCCAAAGAATTTCTCTGTAAACTTATATAAGTTATTGGAAAGCTCCCTTAGAGCTCTCTTGGTGAGGACAGAGGCTGTGGCTCCCCACGCGGAAGACCAGCCACACAGTGCAGAGACAGCGTGCGCGCGCTGAAACCCCCGCCTTCGCTCACAGTGGGCATCTGCTCTCTTGGCACTCGTCCATCTGACCAGAAGAAGTGCTTTGCTGAAAGCCAGCTGGGAAGCGGCAGGCTACACCGGGGTAACCGTACCATCCTCAAGAAGAATTTGAGTTTAGGTTGAACAAACCACCATTGTTACATTCGGTTTATTTCAGCATCGCTTTGGGGCAGAATGCTGGTGCCCTTTGCTTGATGACGAGAGCTAAAGTATCAATGATAGGTTTACCTCGAGGAACCCGCAAGTGTGCAGGGTTCAGCATGCATAGCATCGGGCAGCAGGGTGAAGACCACCTAAGCAGAGCGGTGTGTGGGGCCTGTACCTTCTGGCCAGGCCAGGGTGGCCTCGGAGAACTCTTCAGAACCCACTTTTTCCTCAGTTCTGCAACCTGAGCTATGGGGAGGGCCAAGGGCTCATCTCTGCAAGCTGGCACAGTGCATCACTGGCCACCGGCCTGGATTGTTCTCAGCCTGGGCAATAGGCACTCTAGAACCGCATCCCGGGGTCATGCAAAGTACGGGTGTGTGATGTTGGCAGAGTGCAGATGGATGCGGCTCCTGTGGCTGACGCAATGCCAAATCCTTGAGTCCCTCAGGAGAAGCTCCAGATGCGGTGGCAGTGAGTCCTTGGTGCCACAGGCTTTCTCCAACTAAAGGGAGGGTCACCTGGTGGGAACTCTGTCAATAAATTTTAAAGACAAATGCCCCCAAAATAAAAATAAATAAATAAATATAGTTCTAATTACAAAACTTTGGAAAAATTACTATTTTGAATCTTGGACTGCATGTATGTGTTTATATGTACATAACATCATAAATATAAAAGTGACACACATATGAAACAGTCACATATGTGACTCATATATTAAATGACCATTAGAAGGGTCATTTGTTTCTTCTCCACTCCTCTGGTTTTAAAATAGTTGGATTTATTAATGTAAGAACTTTCTAAATCAAGCTTCAGGATTTATTTTAAATCCACTAATTGAAAATTTAAGTGAAAAATATGGCATCTCAACAGATGCAGAAAAGGCATTCAATAAAATTCAGCACTTATACATTACAAAGTTTTAGCAAATTGGGAATAGTAGAAAATGTTCTGAACATGATGGGGTAAATACAGTTTCCTTACAGAATACATTTTAGATATTTGTCTTCAAGCCCATACCAAAAAAAAAAACAAAAACAACAAGTGCTGGTGAGGGAGTGGAGAATACTGTTGGTGGGAAAGTAGACTGGTCCGGCCCTATGGAAAGAAAGGTGGAGATTCCTCAAGAGACTAAAAATGCCATATGACCCAGCAATTCTACTCCTGGGAATCAACACACAACACGAATTTTAAAGGAAACCTATACTCCTCTATTTATAGCAGCACTATTTACAATAGTCAAGATACAAAAACAACCTAAATACCCTAGAACAGATGAGAGGATCAAGAAGATGTGGTATATATACATAATAGAATGCTATTCAGAGATCATAATAAAAAAACTAATGCCATTGCAGCAATGTGGGTGGAACTGAAAGGAATCAAAGTGGAGTCAAAAAGAGAAAGATAAATATTGAGTGGTTTCACTTGTATGTGGAATCTAGAGCAAACAAAGTATCAGACAAAGACAACCTATAAGACTGACCCCTGAAAACAGACCACAGACCTGAGACACTCAGGAGGGGTGATGTGGGGGAGGGCAAGGGTAGAGAAAAGGGAGGAGAGAGTGGGGTGGAATGTGGGCACCTTCGTGGTAGGAAAAACAATAGTCACCTCACCTTAAGGGAGAAATCCTGTATTGTGAAAAATCAAACAAGGATGTTTAAAATAAAGAAAGAGAAATAAAAATATATTTCAAGTGAAAAAAAATTGCCTCCATTCAAAATAAGACAAAAATGACAACTTTAGCTTCTACAATTTAATTTGTAGAAGTCCCATTTGTTATAATAAGAAAAGGAAATGAAAGATAGTATAGTTTAAGACCTAAAAAGAAATAGGAAAAAGAGTTAGTTATTATTTGAAGATTATGTGACTGTCCAAATAGAAAAGCCTACAGAATCTATAGATAAACAAACTATATTCAAATTCATCACATGTGTTTTAATCTTCTGAAAAATGCATGAAGCATGATGCAGTCACAAGGGAACATTGTATAGCAACTAAATGAATGAACTATTTCTACACATTAATGAAAGGTCCATGCAGGAAGCCAGAATGCAAAAACCCACCAGGAAGCCCACCTGGGAAGAGGAATGCAGAAGCCAGCCTAGAGAATTCAGACAATGAACCTCCTCCCTCCCTACAAATCTTTTCTCAGACAAAGAAACTATCCTCCCACCACAAATCATTTCGGGCCCCACAATCTTTTTCCCACCTTACGAACCCAGTCTCCTACCTGACCTCTCCTCACCCTGCCTCCCACTGACCCCCAACTTGGGTCCCTGAGGTCCGCCTGGGGGCGCAATAAATTTTCCCTTCTGTTGAGAAAGTTAGCCTGGCTCTCCTTTTCTTTACCATGCCAAACCTTTCAATTAAGCTGGATAAATTTATGGAAAAATGTTGACTGGAAAAAACCTAATTTCACAATGTTTCTTATAGTGAAGTTTAAAACATAGAGACATACATAGTGAAAATATAAAAGCATGCATGAGGAAACATGTTTTCTAATGCTGTTGTAACAAATTACCACAAAATTAGCAACTTAAAGCCCTAAAAATACATACTTGTTCTCTCAAGTTTCTGTAGGTCAGAAGTCCCAGTTCAGTGTGTTAACAGGATCCTTTGCTTACAATCTTAGAATTGGGAATTAGGGTGTCTGCAGGACTGTATTCCTTTTTGGAGGTTCTGAGGACAAATCCACTTTCAAGCTCAGATTGACAGCTGAATTCAGTTTCTTGAAATTGTAGTACTGAGGTCCTTGTTATTTTGCTGGCTGTCAGCCAGGGCCTGCTCGTTGCTCCTCGAGGCCTCATTGCTTCTGATGCTTCTATGTGTCTCTTCTCAAGTGACAATTAGTCAAGTTTTCTCATACTTAGAATTTCTTTGACTTCTATTTTCACCATATCCCTCTCACACCAATGGGAGAAACTGCTTTGCTTTTAAGAACTCATGTATTATACTGGGTCCACCATATCCAAGATAATGTTCTAATTTTATTGTCTGCAGCTTTAATGATATCTACAGTCTCTTTTTCCATATAAGGCGATGGAGACAAAGGTTCCAGAGGTTAGGGAATAAACACCCTTGAGGGAGGTCATCCTGACTACCACAACAGGCAACATTCTAACTTTAAGATAGTAGTTATTTGTAAATCGGAAGGAAGAGATTGGGGAATGGTATAAAGAAGATTTCAAATCTGTAATGTCTTATTTTTGAAAAACAATCTATAGCAAATATGATAAAAGATAAGATTTATTAAGTATGCATGGCATGTGGTAAATGTGTTAGAGGACAGGGAGAGGGCAGCCCAAACCCCACAAACCTGCCTATTCTAAATGGGTTCTGCTATCCGCCACATCAGCACAAAACATATGAGACTTTAATGGGAAGGAACTTTAATACAATTAGGAAACAATACAGGAAAAGCAAAGAATCTAGTTTCTAAATCAAGCGACCAAAGTCACCCATCCCCTCGTGGGTAAAAGTCCACCCAAGCAGGATTGGCCCAGAGCAAGGCCCCAAAGCCTGCCACAAGTCTGAAGCACCTTCCAGTGGGGACCCACAAAAAAGGGTCAGAAACAACCAGACAAGCCCGGAAGGAAAAGAGCAAAATCAAGATAAAAGCTGCCATTGTCGCCTCCCCCACAGGTCTCACCCACATCTGTGTCACCCAGTCCACGACCAAAAGACAAGCTCAGTTTTTTCACGTGTCTCTAGGCTCCATGTGCCTCCTCCAGGTCTCCTTCTGGCTCCATCCTGCCTCCTTCCTCAGTCTCCTCTCCAGCTTCTTCTCTTCCTGCTCAGCTCCACCCTCCTTGGGTGGGGCAGGGAACCTGGAAACCTCCCCCTTTCCTGGGGACCACCCTGTTACAAATGGTCTTTATTTCTTTTTCAAGTCTTTATTCGTGCTTGAAATATTGCATAACAAAAACACTTTTAAAATAAAAAGCAATGAAAAATTTAAAAAATAGTATTCATTCTGGTTTCAGAACTCATTAATAAGCCCCAGAGAAGCTTCAGAGAGTGGTTGATACAGAAATGGTTGCTGGGTAATACAATTATTCTCCGTATACTTGGGTGTGAGTAGTTGGAAGAATTAAGGCAAACTATAAGGGCACATGGGACTTAGAAAGTATTTTTTGGAGAGAAAAAATAAGTTTATGAACACACACACATAGGAAATAGCTTGAATGTGCTAAGTGTTCAGTGCAAAAGATAAACAGAGAAAAAAAATGGAATCCCAAGTAGAGAAATAACAAGTTTGAAGGAACCAGTTCTCAGAAGAAGCATAATAGAATTGTATCTAAAGCACAGGTGGAGATATTGTTTTGCATAGAGAAGGGACATTGCCTGTACTGTATAATCTCAAGCTGCAAAACAAAATGTGTGAAGATGGAGGGAAAGCAAGATCTATGGTGCCTGGTCTTGTAAGGGACTAAACTCATCAGAAGGGCCTCAAGAGGTGGTTGAGAATGTGGGAAGTTATTTTGATAACTCCTAAGTTAGTGAGGGAAACGGAATCCATGAAGTAAAAGTGCACTAGAAACAGTCTGGCTTCCTATGGACTAAAATCCAGCTTCATCTGAGGCCGTGGAATTGCAGGAGATGATCCAGGACTATCTGACAGAAGGAAGTGAAAATTTTACCTGGAGGATGAAAAGTATCTAAACCAAGGCTTAATTATTTCCATAACTTTTTACAATAATATCTGGTCCTCAACAGAAAAAATAAACAAGTCTATGTGGAGACAAAAGATTGATTTAGTGAAAACAGATTCAGATGCACAAATTCCAAATAAATAAGTTTTAAATGATTGAAGACAGAGTTGAAAATTTTGTCATATATCTGGAAACAACATCAAATGTAAGTGAAAATTCCAGAAATGAAAAACTTAATGACAAGCTAAGATTTTTTTTTTTAAGATTTAACTTATTTATACAAGAACTAGGGTGAAAGCCAGAGGCATGGAGGGTGAGAGGATTCACCAGAGAGTGGGAAACAGAACAGGCAGATCTACTGAAATATACTGCTGAGGGAGCAGCGGGTAAGGCAGGAGAGGTCTGCTGTGCCATGTGGGTTGCTCCCTGACTGGCTGGGGATGGAACTTTTGCTGCAGTGTCTGGCAACAGCTTGATAGCACTGTCTTTAACCCTGCACCACCAAGGAGACCCAGAAGCTAAGATTTTGATGGATAGGTTTAAAAGAGATTAGTCAGTGTTGAGTTTGCTCATGACTTACAAGATAGGTAATAAGAAAATAACACAAAGAGAAAATAAAAAAAAAAGAAAACAGAAGAGAACATGAGATATATAACAATCAAATGAGAAGACCATCCATGTGCATGTTGTTCCAAGGCAGAAAGAATGAGCATAGAGGGTAAAAGCTATAAGGGTATAAGCAACAAGTTTCTTCTGTGACCTAATTCCTTCAGACTTGCTATTTCTCTAGTTACTATTCAATTTTTCTTCTCCATGTGTCTTTTGCACTGAGCACTTATCATATTCATGCTATTTTCTCTATTTGTGTGTGTGTGTGTGTGTGTGTGTGTGTGTGTGTTCATAAACACATAAATTTTTCTAAAGGGGTCTCCCTGGTGGTGCAAGGGGTTAAGATGCAGCACTATAAAGCTATCCACAGCCACTGCACTATGAAGCTATGCACAGCCACTGCAGGATGAGTTAGATCCCTGGCCAGGGAGGTGACCCACATGGCGCAGCAGATCTCCTGTCTAGCCGCTCTTCCCCTCAGCAGTGTATTTCAGTCAATCCTCCTGTTCTGTTCTCTCTGTCTCTGGTGATTCATCTCACCCTCCCACACCTCTGGTCTGTACCCCAGTTCTTGTATGCATAAATAAATGAATCTTTAAAAAAATATTTTTAAGTATTTTCTCAGTCCCATGTACATTATAGAATATATGAGCAAATAGGGTAGTATATAACATAATGGATAGAAATTTCCCAAACTGTAAAAAAAAATACACTAACTGTGTTAGAAGTCTTATAAATAAATCCCACCTATAAATAAAAAGAAAGTTTGTTACATGATAGTAAAATTACTAAAAATCAAGAGAAAAATACCAAAAGGAGGAAGAGGGCAAGAAAGGACAATTTCTCTCCAGAGAAGCACAATTAAACTAACAACTGACATTGGGCCTCCCCTGGTGGCACAGCGGTTGAGCGCTGGGCTGTGAGGCTGCCCGCAGCGTCTGCAGCACCAGTTCATTCCCCAGCTGCCAGCGAGTGTCCCACCAAAAAAAACAAAAAACAAAACAAAACAAAAAAACTAACAACTGACTTCACATTAACAAAAACATAAATGCCAACAATTTCAAAGTACTGAATAAAAATATTTTCAAAGTACTGAATAAAAAATAATAAATCTCCATTAGAATTCTATATCTATCTTCATCCTTTAAAAATAAAGGTGAAATAAATACATCATTAGAAGATTTCCACTAAAGGAAAAATTACAAAGAATTCTTCAAAGAGACATAATATCCTCACCAAGAGAAGTTCTTATTTTTTTCTAACTTATCTTCTGACTCACTAGTACCTCTTTAGCTTTGTTTAATTTGCCTTAAATCATCCATTGACATCTTAGTTTCATCTATTAAACTTTTCAGTTTGGGTATAGAAATAATTGAGCAAAAAAGTCAAATGTACAGGCCAATTTAAATACAATTGACCATGTGATGATGATAATACAATTTATAATAATAATTATCTTTATTATATATAATAATTGAATGCACAGCAACATTAGCAGGATGATCTAAAGGTAAGTTGTGAGTCACTTAGGTTCTATAGGAATTCCCAGAGAGAGCATCCGGTAAGACACTAATAAGTCCAAAGTGTGAAGCAGACTAAGCTCTCCAGCAATCAGGACAGATGTAGACGCCCCCTGAGCTTTGAGGAAATGCCTGGTTATCCCATTGGCCACTTAAACCTACAAACCCTTCTGAATGGCTATACCTTTGGATTCCTTTGTTACGATGCTTCACTTAACAATATATTAATAGCCAGAGAGAGGACTGTCTATGTAATTATGCCAGGGGAAATAAAAAAGAAGTCACGTTATTACTTGTTAGGAATCTGAAGTTTTCAAGTTTTCCTTTTCTTTGTTGTTTTATGGCGTCAATAAGAGGGAAGAGCAAAACAATGCTGTTGAAAAATTTAGAAAAGTTTTCTGATGTTTTTATTTGCAGGGGCTTTTGAAAACTGAATTACAATTTTTCTTTACACAAGAAAAGTCTTAAACAGAAAGAGCGGCACCAGTTCACATGATTCAACAGTGGTGGTACATTTTCTCTTGCCAGTTTCTCACGAGCTCAGAATGACACGCACTAACTCAGAGAAACTGACGGCATCCTGCACCAGGAAAAGAGAGACACGCGGTAATGGCTTCCCTTTTCTCTAATGGTTTGCTCTGCCCCTGGGTCCCTGTGTAAGGCCCTTTACCCTGATCCCCACCACTTCTTGTCATTCCCTCATCAGGCGACTGCTTTCCCTCTCGTCCTCTCATCTTTGTCTCCTTTGGGTAGTAGTGCCCTCCTCATTTCTCTATTCTTCACTTCTGTTACCTAAATGTTTTGGTCCTATCCACAAAAATCTTTTTTTTTTACTCTTTTTGGGAAAATTAAACACTTGGATTGGGGGTGAAGAAACAAGAATGTTTCTCAGTAGCTCAGTTGTCTTCGGCACTAAAGTTAGGAAGTTAAGTTCTCACACTTCCTTGGTAGGAAGTCTCTTTCCCTTACCTTGCTATTTTTCACGTCTATGGTGCTGAACACCCACATCATACCAGATACCTGGAAGTTTGGGGAAAAATACTTAAAACTTGTCTTGAAAAGATGGGAGGAGAACAGGACATCTGTGATAGATTTTGAGTACCACGTGACTCAAAAAACACCCTCTCTGAACACTTTGCATATATAGGGTACAGAAATTAACTGTATCTTTCATTATAGGGTAACCCCTTTAATTCATCTGATTATTGTGTGAAAGCTCAGAGCAGGGCAAGAGAAACTATATGGGGAAAAGCCTCACCAGTTGGTGAAATTTTTCTCCAGCCGGTTTTACATATGATTTCAGGCAAGCCCAAATTGTCCAGATCCCTTACTGGTTCCTAATCTAATCTGTTTTTTGTGAGTAGTAAGACCCTGGGTTATTCTCCTTTTAAGTCTCACTCATTCAATTCCTCATGTATCATTTTTTATAATTTATTCCTTCATGTATATTTTATATTCATTTTTGTACAATGTTTGCTTTCTTCTCTCAGGTATAGACCCTGTAAAATTCCCACAACCAATTCACCTGTGCACCTTCGCCATAGTCCTTTGTGCTCTGCCCTCCCCTGTTTTGGTCCCTCTCCCTTCTCTGCAGAATGTCTCTGATTTATAGTTGCCTGTTAATTTTGTTTTTTTTTTTTTCCCTGATCCCTTATTTGATCCCCCTATATTCCTTGTATAAGTGAAACCATCGGATATTTTTCTCTTTCTTCTGGCTTATTTCCTGAGCATAATGCCTTCTAGCCCCATCCATGTTGTACATGGCAAGAGTTGATCTTTTTTGATTGCTGACGAGTATTCCATTGCGTATACATCTTCTCGATCCAGTCATCTATTTTTGGGCATTTGGATTGTTTCCATATCTTCATTTATTTATTTTTAAAGTATTTATTTTTGAAGAACATGTTTTAAGCAACTCCTCTGGTCCAGTCACAATTGTAGGTGCTTTTGCGTGTCTCATTCTAATAGGAGCTCCTCTCTGGCAACTTTTCTTTGTAAATGATGTAATCAGCTAATGCCACATAAACATGATAACCAAAAACGCACACTGGTGGCTTCTCAGAGCTGTTCCCATTCTAAGTTTGGTCTTAGTGGCTGAATAAATGAAGAATCAAAAATAATGAAATGGTAGCACCAGGTAAAATAATAGGTGATGATTTTTTTTCAGTGATCCCTCAAATAACTCTAACACTGCATACTTTTACCCATGAGGAAATCTGGTGCCTTATCAGGGTACAATTCCCAGGGGTGTCCCTCATGAAAATGGCCTATGCAAGATTTTCACTCTCTTATCATTATTTCTGTGAGTAAGTCTCCACAAAGTCTAAAGAATTTCTAATAGTAGGACTATATTTGAAAATGAGTAGAATGGAAGAGACCTACCTTTTTGCTACTCTCTGAAATTATAATGGGTGGTTCTCTGCATTTCATGGTTTGATTCATTTGCATTTATAGTGTCTTCTGCCAATGCTGTCATATTTTCAGGATGAATCCAGGTCACTGTAGTTAGAACACCAATAGTGAATTAAAAAAAAAAAGAAAACAATGAAATGCAATTCTTACATGACTAGAAGCATTTATGTTTTTGAAACAATATGCCTAATTTAGCCTTTTATTTTCCTCTTTTAGAAATCAAGGAAGAAGTCTATATCCAACATGAATTTTAAAACTCCACCTTGATGTTGAAATTCTCGCACTTTCAAACATATTTGTGTTCTGGATCCCTGAATTTAACAAAGGTTTTCATTAAGTCTATGCTAGACATAGCTCAGCTAGGTGAGAAAGACAGTTAATGTGGATTCATTACTAAGAACCATAATTCTGGGTGTTAAGATAAACAATGGGAAAATCATAAGTCCTTTGAGAAATTATGCTGGTTTGCAGTATGAACACAAACACTAAAGCCAGGCATGAACTGTACGATGGTGAAGTCAACAGTGTCCAAAGGTTATCCTGAGTTAATGATTGTGTCAGTTCAGAGTGACTGACAAACAGAAGACAAAGCCTTAGAAAGTCAGGAGCTATTCTGTATTTACCAATGGCATGAGGGCACAGACAAGAGCTGAAGCTGAGTGAATCACACAAACAGGGTGTGCCTCTTCTCACCATATTGACCAACAGCTATCTCTGTGCTGCTTTGTCTCTGAATCCCCTTACTCCTCACCCTGAAAATCTCTAGGCACTATCCCTCTTTACTTTCCCTTAGTGACTTTATTTAAATATTTATTTTTTAGAAAGCCATTAACCGGAACTGCTCCTTTCCTAAACATATCTACTGACTTCATACATGTCGGATGGATGAGAGAAACGCAGTAAGACCATGCTCTGCTTCTGCGCAGAAGACCACCTTCTCTCAATGACACCATTTCCTCAATTTTCTTATTCCTCCTGCAATTTCTTCCTCTCTATTAGATGATTTAATAAATTTACAGAATCCTCCCATAGTTTTAATAATAAAACAACAAACAAGCTCTAAGATATTAAGGAAAGAACAATTAAGGTAGACAGGGGGATTGGGCAGAGTAACTTATTAAATGTTATAAGAAACATAGATTTAGGCAAGTTTATCACATCAGAACATACATTTTTGACTGGGCATGAAACTTAGTGAATGGAGAAGAGGGTTAAGACACTTGGATATTTGTTAGACTTAACAAGAGGTTTCACCCAATTTATTTCTTACATTTCAAAGAAAATACTGAAGGAAAATGAGAAACCACAGTGTTGTGTCTGAGTTCTTCCTCTTCGGGTTGTCTGCTGACCCCCAAATGCAGGCTCTTCTCTTTGTACTTTTCCTTCTTATTTACCTTCTGACCCTGATAGGTAACCTGATGCTTCTGCTGGTGATCAGGGTTGATTCCCATCTTCATATCCCTATGTACTTTTTCCTGGGACAACTGTCCTTTCTGGATCTCTGCCATTCCTCTGTCACTGTGCCCAAGCTGTTAGAGAACCTGGTGTCTGAGAAGAAAACCATCTCAGTAGAAGGCTGTATGACTCAAGTTTTCTTTGTGTTTGCCACGGGGGGCACTGAATCCTGCCTGCTCACTGTCATGGCCTATGACCGCTATGTGGCCATCACATCTCCTTTGCTCTATGACCAGAAGATGAACAGAGAGCTGTGTCTGGGCTGGTGTGGGGCTCGTGGGGTTTGGCTTTTCTAGATGCTCTCATCAATATTCTGGTAGCTCTCAATTTAGACTTCTGTGAGGGTCAAAATATTCACCACTTCAGCTGTGAATTGCCCTCTCTCTATCCTTTGTCCTGCTCTGACGTGTCCACAAGTTTTACTGCCCTTCTCTGTTCCAGCATCGTGCATTTCTTTGGAAATTTCCTGCTAATATGTTTCTCTTATATTCGCATTTTGTCCACCATCCTGAGCATCAGCTCTACCACAGGCAGAAGCAAGGCCTTCTCCACCTGCTCTTCTCACCTTACTGCAGTAGTCTTCTTTTATGGCTCCGGATTACTCCGCTACCTCATGCCAAATTCAGGATCCACTCAAGAGTTAATCTTCTCAGTGCAATACAGTGTGGTAACTCCCATGCTGAACCCCATCATCTACAGCCTGAAGAACAAAGAGGTGAAGGCAGCTATGAGAAGAATGCTGAGAGAAATGTTTCTAGTATTTTAAATAATAGACTACAAAATTGCAATTATGAGGAAACTAGATAGAATTTCAATAAGTAATACCAGAAAGCTAATGCAAATACTCTGGTGTCAGGATCTCTATATACCTTACAATTTTCTTAAAGATACTTAAGAAAAGGTGGAGTAATTTTCCTTGGAATGATGCCTGTTCAATCCTAGTCAGAGTAAAATGAATGGATAAACTACTTGTCTGGCAATTTTTCTTGCAAAAATATTTAATTTATTAAAAAATTGTTATTGCCAGGTCAATCTCTTTGCCATTCTTCTGTAGTTAAGTCCACTTGTTTGATATGGTTCCAAAGGGACTGTTAAT
>NW_023604816.1:0-32474 GCF_014898055.3 Talpa occidentalis | reverse complement strand
TTTTTGAGGCTAGAGGGCAGGTGCCTCCCCATGGGGTGAGAGAGTGCTATGCTGGTTTCCACCCTAGAGCAGCATAGAGGCCTGCAGAAGTGATGTTTGCTACTCAGGGGCCTGGGAAAACCAGGGAAAACCAGGTATTTAGACCCTAGTCATTGTTTATACATACACCTCCCTTTCAACCACTTCACCCACCCCTAGGCAAGGTTGAGGTTGAACATATGCCTAGCTCCAATGAAGAAAAGTCTTACCTTCATGCACCCAATCTGCAAGTCATATCCATAAACAAAAATTCAAAGGGAAATATATACTTTGATTGCATCACTCTAGTGCTTAAGGCTTAATAAAAGTAAGCATGGGGGTGTGAGGTTGGAAGGGAGTACAAAGAAGAGAAGAAGACAGCACCAGTGCAGGAGAAGCAGAAATATCCTCACAGAAGAGCTGCTCCCTGCAGCGCCTTGTTCAATTAACCCTTGGTCTCAGTTCCCATGAGGCCCCACTGTGGTGCTAGTGGGGTGCTATTCCTGTTTCAAGGACCCCATTTCTGGAGTCCTTGAAAGCCTTATACCCTTAAGAAACCTCTTTCAAGAGGTGCTGCAGAAGGCCTCTATTATTTAGATAAAATGAACCTGACTGCAGGTGTCTGTGACCATCTCCCAACCAGCCCTTGTGAGTATGCAGCCTTCCATCTTTCCTCCTCCCAGATGCACATGAGCAACAGATTTCAACACAGTCCTCACCTCTGGTGCTTCTCTCTTGGCTCCAGAAACCTGGCTATACTCCAAAAGTCATCAGCTGCACTGCTTTATTGACAGTAACAACTACCTCAGGTCAAACTCATGGAGTGTTAACATACTCGTTGCTGCATCAAGGTGAACATTGCCTGTGCTACTAGATTTTTGGCATGGGCTAGGGATGCAAAGATAAACACTGAAGATGTAAGAGAACATGTAAGATGTAAGATGTAAGATGCAAGCAAAGTTCATAGGGGCCCAGAAGAATCACCAGAAAAGGGAGTCAGTGTGGCTTCCCACTTGCAGGATGGGGTGGAGAAGGTGGGAAGGGCATGCTGGGCTATAAAGTGGCTTCAGGTAAAGGTCCATGAGCAGAAACACACCTAGCTCATTTGGAGAATGCTGACATATCCTAAGGACCTCAGCTGATCTCATCAGATATGTGCTATACCCACTAATAACCTCTAAGAATTGTGTGTGGTAGCAGACAGGGAAGACTCACAGATATTTCCTTTCCAATTTTCTGCCCTGCACCTATCAGTCAAGGCCAATGATATCACCAGATGTTATTACTGTATAACGATGTCTCCTGGGGGTGGAGCTCACTCCAAATTTCACAGAGGAGGCACATGTGGGCCAGAAAGGTGAAGCAATTTACCTGAGGTCACCCAGCAAGATAAGGAAACAACAGTGACACTGATCCATTTTTGCTGACCTCGGATCTTTGACATCTTCCTCTAGACCCTTCTCAGGGCAACCAGCTGTGAACAGCTTTTGATTTTCGTCCCAGTGGTGTCTACAGTGAGACCTTCCAGGGCCTGGACTTTCATTGTTTTTAATGCTGTTTACATATGAGATATGAAAGGCAGTCAGGAGGTAGGAAAAGTCACCCCCATCAAATATAAAACCACTGGGGGCCACAGTGCTCTCCCCTCCCTCTCTACTCTCAACCAAATCTCACTGATTATTAGGAACATAACTGAGGCAGCCATCTGACTCCCAGCTAAGGGGCTGAGGTTGGTTGGGTCAAAGAATTGATGGCCTCTCTTGGCAGTGATGGAGAGGCTGGAGGCGGTGAAGGTTAGAAATCTAATTTCACAGAGGAGTTGAAGACACAGGGGGGAGGGGATAAGAGGCAGAGAGGAGAGGAGACATAGTGGTTGCAGGAAGAAGGAGGGGTTGGTATGGGGGGAGCTGCAGAGGGTTCACATCCAAGTCCCAGCTCCATAGAGCCCCCTGGAAAGTGAACACTCCATCGGTTTCTACAGAGAGATCCTCCTTAAGGGAATAGCTTTCCCCCCTATAATTCTCCTGATCTTTAAAACTCAGCTACCTTCCCAGGAAGCCTTCCTTGATCCTCCTCAAGACTGAGCTATCAGCTCCTCCTCTCCCATTCTCTCTTAGTGGTGTTCTACCTCAGTGGTTCAGGTGCTGGAATTGTGTATGTGTGTGATGTGCTGTTGTGTCTATGTTTGAGTGCATGAGCATGTATCTGTGTGTTTGCACATATGTGTGTTTGTGTGCATGTGCGTATTTGTATGTGTCTATGTGTCAGCACCCACTGGACCTGGACTGCTTGCAGGGAAGCAGCATATTTATGGTATTTCTATTTCCTTGGGGACTGGCCCTGGCCCTGGAACACAATAAAATTTCAGTACATAAAGGTGTAAGGATTGAAGGAATGAATTGAGAGAATGAACTAACAAATAAACTATGTGCAGGACACAACTTGGAAGACAGGGATCTGTCTACCCACCAGGCACTAGCTTCCTTGAGTGTAGGGATTTGGTCTAGACTGAGAGCCTCTGGGACCCCAGGCATCAAGTAGGGCTTCTCAACTTCAGCACTGTCGACATTTTGGGTCAGACAACTCTTTGTTTTGGTGACTGCCCTGTGCATTGTAGGATCTTCAGCAGCATCTCTGGCCTCAACTTACTATATGGCAGTAGCAGCCTTCACTTCCTCATTGTAACAATCAGACATGACTCCAGACATGCTAAAAATCCGCTGGAGGGCAAAATATGAGAAATATTGAGAAATACGAGTCTGGAGGGATGGTTGTCACACAGTTAGCACTAACTAATATTGTTCACTAACTGACCTTTCAAAGTGCTGTGTCCATCTCTGGCTAGCCCAGGATGCCTGCCGGTCCCAGGGCATCACACCTTAATCAGGGTTGAAAAGGCCAAAGGGTGGGAAGGTATGACTTCCACTCTCCCATCTGTAAGTCCAGTGGCCAGCACTGCAAGAGGACGAGTTGGGAATCTGGACTCAAGAGCCATCTGTAACATCTTGCCATCCTAGGCCAGAGCTGCTCATGATGTCACTTCCTGCCCCATCTGCTCAATACCTACACACCTAAGAGGGGTTGGTCTCCAGTTCCTGAAGAGAGAATAACCATCCTTCATGGCTCTTCTGTGGAGTCTTTTCCTCCAGTGTGCCTGAAGTAACACCCAACTCCTGCCTTAGTTCAGTTAAACTAGGCCAAACATCTTGGCTTCTGTCCAAAATGGTCTCCCTCTGAGAACAATTTGGAAATGTAGTCTCATAAAAAGGATACCAAATTCTTCAAGCCCTAAGCCACAGTGGGAGGTAAGGGACACATGACATGGAGGTTTTTCATTGGTAGGGGATTTGTGATTGTGTGATTGTTCGTGGGTATGCTCGTGGGGGTGTGTGTGTTTGTGTTTGTGTGTGTGTGTGTTCCCTCTACCTTTCCCAGAGGGATTACAGGGATGATTCCAGAGGTTGACAAAGACTGCCAGGACAATGTCTTAACAAGAGATGGGGCAGGGAGACAGTTAGGACTTGGAAAAGGTAGAACACTGCAGTTAGACAGTGCTGAAGGAAGTTGGCTTAGACATGGACACATTTTGGAAATTAGACCACCCACCAGAAAATTGGAGAATAAAAGAAGCCCAGAGGACTGAGGGGCTTTCTTACGCAGTCCCTGTACCAACTGTCATCAACACACTGGGCACTCTTACTGGAACCAAGAACAACAGTGGTAATCATTACAGGGCTGAGACAGAAAGGACATTTGAGGACTCGTTCAACTGAATCCACTTTTTTTTCCATTGACTACATTGTTAGCATCTCAAGTGCAGGGATCAAGTGCCTTATGTTTCATTATCTCCACAATGCCTTGCATACGGCACAAAGTGCAGTGAGTAGTATTTTGCATTTGTGGCTGATGGTTAAGACACCTGATGTGCATTGACTTAGAAAAGTGTACTTTCCAATAATACAATTTGGTCCCTTTATTTTTCTGGCTTCAGTTCAGGTCTGCCTGCTGGTTGTCAGGAAACAAGATCCAAGAAACAACTTAGCCATTCTTCCATCCAACAAATACTTCTGAAAACCCCCGGGTCATCCTAAACCCCTACCATACACATTCATGCTCTACAAGGCACTGGGGATATATGCTAGTAAGAGGAAGTTTCTTTCTCTTGTGGAGCTAAACAGCCCAGGACCCTAAGGACACAGTCACTATTTAGAAGGTAGAATGGATAGAAGAAGGGTTATGAGTAGCAAACCTTAGGCACAGAACTGGTATAATATGCCCATCATTCTTGGTCAAGTTCTTTAAAAGCCTGGCCTGCATGCCACTGTCCTAGAGCTTCTCCTCCCACCCTGTTTGTTGCAATCAGGATGCAGTTCCACTTGCAGACTTCTGCCTCTGGTAGGCTGACCTGCCCACTTTGCAGATTGTCTCAGCCTTACTCATGTGTATATCCAACCAGAGTTCCCTGCCCCAGCACACTAGGAACTCATCAGTGACCAAAATGACCCATGGAGCACAGGCCCATTGGCTGCCTTTAGCTGAACAAGGGTTCACACACAAAACTATAGGCTCTCTACAGATAATTTGAATAACCTGTGACAGAGTGAATTTGTAATCTTAAAATTACCTATGAAGAAAATAGGCCCTGATAACTTCACTGTCATATTTTATCAAATATTCCAACAACTGACATCAATTAGTCATAAATTCTTCCAAAAACAGAAGAGGTAGGAATACTTCTCAACTCATTTTATGAAGCCATTATTACCCTAATACCAAAACTAGACAGACAACACAGGAAAACAGCAGACCAATATCTCTTTTGAATATGGCATAATAATCCACCACAAAATAATAGCAAGCTGAATCCAGCAACATAAAAAAAATATAAATCCAGCAACATATAAAAGGAATTATACACCATGACCAGTGGGATTTATCCCAAGGATATAAGGTTGGTTTAACATTTGAAAATCAATTAATCATCGTAACAATAGAATAAAAAATTAAAATCACATGATTATCTCAAAAAATGCAGAGGAAAAATCCAGCAGCCTCTTGCAATAGAATCAACAAATTAGAAATAAAAAGAAACATTCTCAGTGTAATAAAGGGCACCTATGAAAAATCCAGTTAACATCATACTAACCAATGAAACTCTGGATGCCTTTCCCCTAAGATCAGGAAAAAGACAAAGCTGTCTGCTCTCACCACTTTTGTTCAACATTGTATTGGAGGTTCTAGCCAGGGCTATTAGATAAGAAAAAAGTAATAAAACACATTTAAATTGGAAAGGAAGAAATAAAATTATCCTTATTTGCAAATGACATGATCTTACATATGAAAATTCTAATCAATCCACTACAAAACTATTAGAACTAATAAACATGCTCAACCAGAGTGCAGGACATAAGATCAAAGATGCAGTTATATTTCTATACACCAGTGATGAATAATCCAAAATATTAAATTAACAAAATAATTACATTTATAATAGCATCAAAAAGAATAAAATAGTAATAAATTTAAAAAAAATATTAAAAAACTTATACTCCACAATATAAAAAATATTGTTGAAAGAAATTAAAGAAAAAAGGGGGAAATCCCATGTTCTTAATTTCATTAAGGTAGCAACATTCTCTAAACTGCCCTATACATTCAATGTAATCGCAACCAGAACCCCAGATGACATCTTTATAAAAATTTACAAGTTTGTGCTAAAATTAATGTAGAATTGCACCAGATCCAAAAAAGCTAAAATAATCCTTAAACAAAAAAGTTAAGAACTCACTCTTCTCAAATTTCAAAGCTTACTACAAAGCTATAGTAATCAAGACAATATGTTATTAGCACAAAGTTAGATATAGATCAATGGAATGGAGTGGTCAAAAATAAATTCATATCTATGGTCAACTTATTTTCAACAAGGGTGTTAAGACCATTCAATAAGGAAAAGAATAGATTTTTCAACAGCTTATGCTAAGACAACGAGTTAACTCTATGCAAAAGAATAAAGTTGAACTTCTACTTCACTGCATGTATAAAAAAATGGACTCTTAAATGTAAGAATGAAAACCTAAGGGCAAATCTTTATAATCTCCAATTTGGTGAAAGATTCTTATATATAACACCACAAGCATAGCATCAAAAGAAATATAGAAAAATTAGACTTGGTTAAAATGAAAAGATTTTGTGCTTTCAATGGCACCATCAAGAAAGCAAAAAGAAAATTCACATGATGGAAGGAAATATCTGCAAGTCCAAGATAATAAGGGATTTGTATCTAGGATATATGAAGAAGTCTCACAACTCAATCATAAAAAGACAAGCAACCCAATTTTTAAAATGGAAAAAGGACCTGAATAAATGTTCCTCCATAGAAGATATATACTGGCAGCCAATAGGAACATGAGAAGATGCTCAACATCATTAACCATAGGGGGAATACAAATCAAACTCACAAAATACCATTTCAGACACTCTAAGCTGGCTAAAATGAAACTCAGGTAGCGACAAGTGTTGACAAAGATGTGGAAAAATTAAAATCCTCATATATTGCTTCTGGGAGTTTAAAATGAGATAGCCACTTAAGAAAACAGTCTGGCAGTTTCTCAAAACATTAAACCTGGATACATATACACCATGGAATATTACTCAGCATTCAAAAAAGATAAACACATGCAATTTGCAGCAACATGGATGGAGCTGGAAGGGATCATGCTCAGCAAAATAAGCCAGAAAGAAAAAGAAAAATACCGGATGGTCTCACTCATAGCAGGAATCTAGAAAACTTAAATAAGGGACCAGGAAAAAGAATAACTATAAGAAAGTAAAAATCAAAATCAACAAACAAATATGAACCAGAGATACTCTATGGGGGGTGGGGGGCGGGGAAAGGAGGGATTGGGGTCAAAATAAGGGGGGTTGCAATTGTATGGGGAATATAAAAATAAAATTTAAATTTAAAAAATATATATACAAACATAAAAAAAAAGAAAAAAGAAAAACACATTAAACCTGGAGTTACTATTATGACCAGAAATTACACACCTAGGTATATACCAGGAAAAATCAAAACATATATCCACATAGAAACATGTATACAAATATTTATAAAGCACTGTTCATAACAATCAAAAGATAGAACAACTCAAATGTCCATTAAGAGATGAATGGCTAAGCAAAATGTGGTCTGTCCACACAGAGGAATATGATTCAGCCACTAGATGGAATGAAGTATTGACATAAGCCACAACATGGTTGAACCTTGAAACATTATGCTAAGTGAAAGAGGAAAGTCACAGCAGACTACATACTATATGATTCTATTCAGGTGAAAGTCCAAAATGGGCACCTATCGAGAGACGAAAAGTTGATTAGTGGTTTCTTAGTTTTTTTAGGGTTGGGATGGAGAATGGAAGAGCAGGGGTAGAGGAAGAGCTTAGGGCGTGGGGGCTCCTTTGGAGATGATACAAATGTCCTAAAATTGAGCATGGTGAAAGTTGTACATATTTGTGGATATACCAAAACCACTGAAGCCAACACTTTGAAAGAGTAAATTATATGGTATGGGAATTATGTATCAATAAAGTGGGTTTTTTTCATCTTAAAAAAAACTGTATGTCCCCTAAAATATTGGATTGGCTAGAATTTTAGAAATTCTCCATCCTCACTCTCTCATTTTACAAATATAAAAAACTGTGACCCCAGAAAGGGATATTAACCAAGCCCAGGTCACACAGCCTCTGGGTGATAGATCAGAACTAGAAAAGTTCTCCAATTGCCTATGATTTGAGGCTACATGTAGCCTCTGTCTCAATTTTCCCTTTGCCAGCATGGAGGAGCCTTATCACAGGACCTCAGCTTAGTGCTAAAAGGATTCAGGGGCCTCCCTGGTGGCACAGGCCATTGAGCGCCGCACTGTGAAGCTGTCCGCAGCCTCTGCAACACGGGTTCAATCCCGGCCAGCCATGGAGAAACCCATATGGCGAGGCAGACCTCTCCTGTCTCTCCCTGCTCCACTCAGCAGTGTATTTTGTCAGTCTGCCTGTTCTGTTCCCCACTCTGTCTCTGGTGAAGCCTCTCACCCTCCCGCACATCTGGCCTGTACCCCAGTTCTTATATAAATAAATAAATCTTAAAAAAAAATTAAAAGGGTTCAGGATGCATAAAGCCTCAGGAGTTACAGGAGAGGGAGAACATTGCTCCCTGAAGCTTGACTGGGGGTGTCATCCTTAGCTCCATTGTGTCTGACGGCCCCCATCAGCCAGGGCCTCTGTCCCAACCTGCTGTTCCCTGGGATGGAGTCCAGGGCTGGTTAGTAGGAAACCTGGTGCTCTCTTTCAGCATCTCACAGACTCATCAGGTTCCTACTTCTAGAGGACGGTGATGGATTGGTGATGTCTGAAAGCACTTTATAATCAGCAACAAATCATGCTTAGTTTTTCTTGCCTTCATTAGTGTGACATTAATCCTAATGGACTCATTTGGGGTATAAGGTAAGATAGCTAGATATACCCCATCCCTCTGAACTACTTGACTTGTCTTATTCTGGAATAGTGGGGTTGTCTTTTTCCCAAAGCCCCCTTTGTCAGGGGGTAGGGATGATGGAAACAACTTAGTGTCTCAGTGACCCACTAGGAACAGAGTAAAAATGAGAGGATTAGGGCCTTTGGGTGGGGGTGAGAGGCCGATGTTCACTGAAACGAGCCAGCTGCAGTTTGGGATGGCCAGGCTTAATGGGGAGCTGCATGTAATAGGGTGACCGGGCGCCAGCGTATGCTCAAACCACAGCATCAGCTGCACAGCCCATGGTTTCCTTCTGTGTGATGTCCAGGAACTCACTGCTCTGGGGTATGCAAAAGCTCCCCATTAACCGCAGGACACCACTCAGGCTCCTCTGAGAGCCCTTAACCAAGTAATAGCAACCTAGAAAGGAATTATGCCGCGCTTCTCACCTGGTGTGCAGACTGAACAAGTGGCTTCTACTTTGGGGCTCCTACTTCTCTCATCCTTAAAATTGAAAGAGAGACTTTGTTGATAGAAGGGTCCAGGTAAGTAATGTAAATGGGTGAAGTGGAGGGGACTAGGGAAGCCATACCTAAGAGATTTTGGAAATTAATGAAAGTAATAATAACTGACACTCTACAGTCCAAACAAGATATCTACAATGTGCATTATCTAGCCCAAGAGCATGAGTTAATGACCCCCACACTAGACTTCTCCCAAGTTCCATAACTTTGATACTCTAAGGTCTTAAACACAAGCTATCACACAAACCTTCTCCTTCCCACCTCCCACCCACTGGCTCCTGTGTCACGGGCTCACAAGTTCACCATTAATTACCCTGGTGCCAAGCTTGCCACCAACTCTGTGCTGTTGCACATGTTATACCCCTTCTTCTAGTGCCTCTGTCTTTTAGCTGTATACTGCAGGTGTGGCCTCCCAGGCCAGGTTCATCACTGCTGCCTTCTGAGAGCGCTAGTATAAATTGTCAGCAGGGTACCTGCAGTAACCCCAGACTGAGCTCAGAGAATGCATCGGGTGGCCTGAGGTCCACGGCTCTGCTCACCAATGTAGCAGGGAGAGGAAGGGCACCAAAGTCGCATCAGGCAGCTGTCCCTTGTGAGACCCACTCTGTGTGGTCATGACAATCCAATGGTGTCTGTTATTTGGACCCCATTTTACTTGAGAGAAAACTAAGGGCCTAGAGACAAAAGTGGTTTTGGTTTGGATTAATATTTATGTCTGTTTGGTTTAAAAAAAAAAATGGTAATAATCACCTCTCCCTAGTAAGAAAAAGGATGGAAATAGAGGAACAGAAATCTCAATGGGGCAGCCAAAGTCATCAATATCCTGTTTAAGAGGAAAATATGGTTAACAAATTAACAAATTACGACATGTAAAAAAGGGACTGGAAACAACAGCATCCAACTCTCCTTAGCAATCCCTTCTCCCCACAACCTCAAAACATTTTGGCATCTTTAAGATTAAGGCAGGAGACAGCCCCTGGACTCTAATTGCTCTCAGTCAAAGACTGTAGCTAACATGTTATTAAATATGTAAATAATATGAAAGCCAGAAGAGAATTAATATTTCATATATAATGAAGTTAAGATGAATTCTCCTGTGTCTAATTTTCTGTTTTTAAATACATAATGCACTGTGGAGTCCAAAGTGATTCATGGTATTTTATATTGGTTAAAGACATTCGGGGTTTCTCTAAAGCAGCTTCTTAAATGATTAACCTGAATATTATTATTACAAATAGGATTTGTTTTTTTAAAAATTAATTCTGTGGTTAATCAGAATGAAAAGCACGGCGTTCTTTGCTGGTGGGCCAGTTTTAAATAGGGAAAAGGAACTGTGATAAGGATGGCAAATTCTAATCTCTACAGGGTAAGGCAAGTAAGTGAATGAAGCTGCCTGGTTGTCAACAGGGAGGGGCAGGGACTGCAGCAAGTGAGACCCTGAGCTCCAGCTGCTCTTCAGAAATGGGAGCCAGTTCAGATTTTTATGTGAAAGTTACTGATATAAAGTTTGTTTATGACCAACTAATTCATTATAAAGTTGGTTTATAACCAAGTAATTTCAGTATTTTAAAACATTGTTCAAAAGAAGATGTTCAGGGGTGCCAGTTTGTGACCTCCAGATTTGTGACTTGAGAGGAAGTTGCCCCCCAAATCTAGATCTTTCAATCCCTAGTGCCAGGGAAACAGTTTTTATTGTCCCTTAATTATATGATAAACTGGTAAAAATAAAGATTTCATTAGTTATCCTTCTGGAGATCAACTTGGTAAGATGTTAAGTATGAATCCTTCAATCCACCAATTTTATTTCAGTTCTACTTCTAGAATTGTATCCTAAAGAAATAATAAAGAGTTGGCCAAAAATTAAGCTACAATGATGGTCTTTGTGGCACTGTTTAAAAGAGAAAAGAAAAAGAGACTAATCTTAAGGTCCAACTCATGGATGATTACTGCATTATACTACAACTAAAAATCTTTAAATAATCTTGAACAAAAAGGAATAAATTTTTGAACTTAAAAAGTTCAAAAAGCATAGATGAAATACATTTAAATATAATCATAATACCTTTTTAAAAAAATGAATATACATTTTATCTGCCCAAGGAAAAAGTGAGAAGGTGCTATATCACATAATCAGCAATGGTTATCTCTGCCTTGATGAATTCCATCTTTTTCTTTTTCGCTTGTCTATATTTTGTGAACGATTTCAAATGCACTTTCAGTACCTCTATATAAACTCAATAAAAGACAAACTTGATGTGACATTGCACAATGTGAAAAACACTGTATTTTGTAAGTTCACCCATCCAGAAACCCATCTTTACTCTGTGGGTCACTGTGGGCCAGTGAGGGCTCTCACCTCCCTGAAACTGGTAGTCCTCATCTATGGAATAGAGGGAATACGTAGGCTATGTAACTCCCAAGGTCCCTCTGTGGCTTAGGACCTCAGTTAAGGAGCTTTGGGGCCATGACAGCTCACCTGTCTATTATTTGTTCACAAGAATTGGTGGACTGTCAAATGGATTGTGCTGGGTTCTGGGCTTAACACTGTTCTCCAAGAAAGCCAAGTGAAAGATGGGAAGGTATACATACACAAAGGCACTCACCTGTGCCTTTCACCCTGTGTTTATGCACCCAGGATTCTACAGAAGCATAGAGGAGGGGCACCTACTCTATGGACTAGTGAGAGATTTCTTGAAATAAATGATACTGAGTTGAGTCATAACAGATGAGCAAAAATTAAATATCCAAAGAGGAGAAAGAGAAAGGCATTCCAAGAAAAGAAAGATGCACGTAAGCGTTTAGAGCTGAGTGTGAGGCACTGGGGTGTGGGGGGTGGAGGGTGGGGAGGAAAGGTAAGGGATGGATCATAAAAGTGCTCTGTCTCCTGCTTAGGAGTCTGGATTTTAAACTGTGGTGAAGAATGCCCTGAGGTTTTAAGAATGAATGACTTCTCATCACCTGTTTGTTAGAAACCTTCTCTGTGGAAGGAACAGGTACCAGAGAGTCTATCAGGGCAGTCCAGGTTGGAAATCGTGGCAGTAGTGGTGGAGAGGTCAGACTTCAGGACCTCTGTGGTTAAGGAGGAAGGAAGCTAAGATGACTTCCAGGCTTTGGACCACTAGTGGATGGGAACACCACTCACTAAAAGGAAGCACCAATGGGAAAAATAAGCAGATTTAAGGGGAAACCCATGCCTAATTGTAGGAGTTTACAGAACATCCATCTGGATGCTCCAGATGAATGAATGAATGAATGAATGAATGATGAATGAATGAATGAATGAATCTGGAATTCCAGAAAGGTCTAGATTTAGGATTCAGCCAAGGATTGGTGATATGAGAAGGCATAGGTGGAGATGTGAAGGCCCAAGAAGAGAGACAAGTGAAGAGCATGGAACCCCAGGACCCACACACACAGAATGGTCACATGGAAAAAGAGGAAGGAGATTTCATGAAGGAGGGGGATTCTGAGAGGCAGGAGTGAGTATGTGAGCACAGAAGCCAAAGAAATAACATTCTAGGGAATAGGGAGTGACCCACAGTGTCAAAAGCTTCTAGGAGGTCACATAAGATGAAGATATTTGTGGGTGGGGTAGGAAGTTGAGTCCTTGGATGAAGACATCTCTCTCTAGAAGATTGATAGTGTGAGAAATGGGGTGACTGAGAGGGTGTGGGTCACAGGAGAGAATGTGTGTGGAAGCAACCAGCAAACACTGCCTTTCCCAGGGCCAGGCACAGGGCAGGGGTTGGGGAAAGATAATAAGCTTCCTCTCTTGACTGAGTTCTCCGCCTAGAATCCCATGTCTCTATTTCCTGAAATTCTGCCACTGAATCAGGGGGATGGTGGAGGTAGTTCCATGGAGATGTATTCAGGGGTCAGGGAAGAAGGGGATGCTTTGCCAGCCTTCTGCTGCCTGAGGAAGTGACCTCATCTGACCCTTCAGGACACGTTGGAAAGCCAGCCTTGGAAAGGGATCCCACCTATAAAAACAGTGAAGGGTTTTCCGTATGTGGGAAGCACCGGCTCATGGAAAGTGAAGGACAGACACCAGACCCCCGAGAAGCAGCAAACCCCTCTCTCCTCCCTCACCTCCTGGACTGGCTCCCACTGTCCAGGGCAATTTTTTGAGAACCACTGGCTGCCCTGGAATGCTGCGTAGGTGGTCTCAGACAAGAGCTAAGACAGCTGCTGCCCCAGGCTCCTCCTGCTCCATGTGCCCAGCCTGGGCTAGAGCAGGTCACCCAATGAGCAGTGGGGAGAGCTCTGGACATGGAGTTCGTGAGACCTGAAATAAACCCAGGGCTCATGGAGTAGCCCGCAGCGCTGTTCATCAAATATCCTGTTCTCACCTTCCAGACACATAGTAAGCTTGCCCATCCTGACCCCCGTGCCTGGATGGGGTCGTGTGGCCAACTTCAGCCAATGAGCTGTGAGCTGAGGGAGGTCTGCAACTTGCAGGCCAAACACTTAATCTCTATGTGAGATGCCAACAAAGGAGTCTCTTTCCCTCTGCCTTGGGGACTACTAATGCATCAGACTGTGGCTGTTTCACAGGCTGGCTTTCAGAGTGAGGGTGATGAAAAACTGAGCCCCTACCTGAACCCTGATGGATACGCAACACAGGCAAGAATGAAACCTTTGCTGTCTTGCGCTAATGAGGGTTGTTATGGCAGCAAAACCCCACCTATCCTGATGGTGACGGCTTGACTCCAGGGCAACCTTGGGCACCAGGGCCCCCTCTGAGGCCCGTATCCCCACCCGGAAAGCAATCATCAGTTGCCCTGAGAGATTGGTGAGGATTAGAGGAGAGGGTGCAGTGGATGCAGCGGCCCTCATGCACAGTAGTACATGTTAAGGGAGTTCAAGCCTCCAGTGACAGAACCGGTGCCACGGCAGCCTGTGGAATCCAGGCCCACGGAATTCTGACAGCTACATAATTTGTCCTCAGGCTTCCCCTGGGCCCTACCCGAACACATTTGTTCCTTCTCCCTTTTGACAGCCAATCAGAGAATTGAGAAGTGTGGGGGTATATGTGGGAGACAGGGGGGGGGGGAATAGAGAGGGCCAGAGAGAGAGGCTGAGAGTTTGAAGCCACTGGCAGGTTATCACAAGCCACACCGTGCTGGGAACTTCACACTCCTGCCCCTTTATCAAAAATCTTCCTTCCAAGTTTGTGATCAAATATGGTTCCCCACTGAAGGGAAAGAGGAAGAGAAGTGTGTGTGCTGGTTACTCCCCA
Organism: Talpa occidentalis; assembly: GCF_014898055.3. Classification (NCBI taxonomy): domain Eukaryota; kingdom Metazoa; phylum Chordata; class Mammalia; order Eulipotyphla; family Talpidae; genus Talpa; species Talpa occidentalis. Next base: position 18,188 of record NW_023604816.1, on the reverse strand, counting down.
CCCACCCCCAGCCGCCCCACCCTCCCCTGCCTGCTCTGGCCTGGGAAGTGACCTCTATTGACAGCATGGGTCACTGCTGTGCCAGCTGGCAGCAGCCTGGGGAGGGGAAAAGTGGCGGGGGTGAGGGGCGCCATTACTTGTTCTCTCCTTTTCCCTCAGGTCCTCTCCCTGGTGTGGCTGCAGTCACCTCAGCTCTGGTGGGAGTTCTGCCCTGCATCCTCCAGGCCCCTTAAGCCTGTGGAGTGGTCATGGCCTCCGCTGTGGCTCATCACTGAAAGCATCCTCTTGGCCTGTATGTTTCCCTAACACTGCCCACACAGTGCCTTATCTCTTCATTGGAACCATCTGGGGAGAATCCTGCTTCTTGACAGAGTTCTGGATTCACACCCCGGTATCTGACACCAGGTCCTGCCTCTCCCATCACCCCATCCACCTCCCACCTTACCTCTCCCTGATCCTGCACCTCCTCTTCTTAGCAGACACCCTTCTTTCTGCATGTGACAGTCCCCATTCTCAAGGCTCCTCACCTCCACTAGTCCTTCTTACTCCCAGATATGTCCAATTGGGAGGGGGGAGCCAGGAAGCAGTGCAGGGAAGCAGGCTCTGTTAAGTGAGTCTCTACTGGGCTGCTCCTTCTGGCTCCTTCCATGGCCTCTGTCTAGACTGCTGAGGTGTTGTGGGGTACTTCCTCAGTATCCAGGGAGCCAGGATCTTGTCTATGTGGTGGCAGGCTGAGAAAAACTTATGAATGCAGTTTTTGGGAAGCTCTGAGAGCCAACACAGTCAGGGCTGGAGGAGAACAGACCCATTTCCAGTTTGGGCTTCCTTTGTTTTGCCCTGATTTCTGCTGCAGCCAGCATGTGAGATCTTTGTCATCCCTAAACCAACAATGCACTTGGCGCAATGGCCCCCAGTGACTATCAATTACACAGGCCTGTCACCTTTGAAAACATCACCCAGGCCTGCAGTGTCTCCTCTTGCCACCTGCACCCTGCAGCTGAGCAAACACAGAAGTGACCAGAACCCGCCAGGGTTAGCCAGTCGTGGCTTCTTCCTTATCCTGCATGACTGATCTATCACCCAAGGGGACAGAAAGCTGGGCTTCCTGTGGGAAAGGCCTTAAACGCCCACAAGAAAGCAGATCCCAGAGTGGCTTAGGGAGTAAAGGGAGCAGCTATTGGGGAAGAGATTTCTGGATCAGGCCTGCCTCTGTCACTCTCATTTATGAAATCTTGAGCAAGTCCCTCTACTCCCAAGCTTCCTTATCATCCCTGTTTCAATGAAAAAGAATCAAGTCTTGACTCTGGGATGGTACAAGGCACATCTTTCCAAATGCTTTCTGTGTGTCCAGTCCTACACTAAGCATTTTGAGTCTACCATTTGATTTCTCGGCAACACATCAGACTTACCTTAGTGAGGCCCCCATTGGGCAGAGGACACCAAAGTTCAGTGTGGCTAAGTAAGTTGCTCAAGGTCACACAGCTAATAAAGAATAAAGCTGAGACTTGAACCCTGGACTCTCGGGTTGCAGAGCTCTCATTCTTTATTTCCTCCTTCATTATTTTTTTAAAATCTTGAATTTTTATGGCTTTTCTTTTCAATTTTTTTACTATGGAAATTGTCAAACATACACAAAAAAGAATAATACAGTGAACTGCCATGGCCTATCACCCAGCTCCAAAAATTATCGGCATTCTGCTATTTTGGTTTGGTTTTGTTTTGCTTTGTTTTGTTTTTATCTATTCCCACCTCCACAGCTTGCTTTCCTTTTCCTTTCAGGGAACTTTAAAACAAATGTCAACATGGGATTTCACCAGTAAATGGTTGTATACATAGCTACAGAGCCCTTATTCTTCATGATCATTTGACCACCTCGACTGCACTTTGCAAAGGGCCATGAACCCTCCAAAAGGTTGGGCTCTTGCTAAAATGCAAGGAAGAAAGAACAGAAGCCAAGTCAGACCTGGGCTCAAATCTCAGCCTGTGTCTCACTGGGCTTTCTGATATGCCACTTACCTCTCGAACCACCCAGCTCTTCTGTATAATGGAGATTGTAGGTAGCAGTTTACTGACATGCCATCTGAAGGAGACACTGAACATTGGTGTCCCAGTGCATTTGAGCCACCTCCCTATCCCCAAGGTGTTTCCCTGCCTAGGCCCAATGTATTCATTTCCTGGGGGCGGGGGGGGGGGGGGCAATACAAATTACCACAACCTGGGAGCATTAAAACAAGAGAGACTAGTCTCTCACAGTTCTGGAAACTCTTAGTCCAGAGGCAAGGTGCTGGCAGACTCATGCTTTAGAGAAGGATCAGTTCCAGGCCTCTTTCCTAGCATCTGGAAGTTGCTGGCATTCCTTGGCTTGTGGCAGCATAATTTCAATCTCTGCACCCATCTTTACAAGACTTCTCTGTGTGAGTGTTCTATTATTTTCCCTTTTTTTATATAGACATGGGTTGAATTGGGTTCCACCCTTCTCTGGTTTGACCTAATCTTAATTTCATTGCATCTGCAAAGACCCTATTTCCAAATAAGTTCACATTTGCAGGTTTTTGATGGCCAAGAAATCGGGTGACAGGCACATGATTCAACTTAGTATACATGAGCCACTGCCAACTGTCAGGTCTGGGCAAGGCATGTTTCCCAGGATAGGTGTGGGCACATTCCCTGCTGCCCACCTGAAGCTAAGAAAGCAAATTCTTAGGGCAGGAAGGTTCTCCCTGATGCCATTTGCTCTATACCACAGTACTAGTTCCAAGTTGCTCAGAAAAAAAAAGCCATAACCCCTGGTACTAGGGAGACATAAACCTACCCCAAGGGTAGGGGGCCCCCCAAGGGGGCCCACCTGCTGCCCGCTACCTGCTGCTCCCTGGACCTGCCATCCTTGGTGAGATCGCCCCAGTCCTCCCTTTGCTTCCTGCCACCCTCCCACCAAGCTCCCAGGGCACCCTATATGCATGGAACCCATGTGCCTCTGCACCCTCGTCTGTGCCCTTAGTCTCTGCCACCCTTTTCCTGGGCACACCTCTCATCATCTTTTGAGTGTGTTTCACCATCACCCCCCATTCCATTTGGAGAGACCTTCATGTTTTTCTTTCTAAGTACCCTGTTCTTTCCCTGTAAAGCACTAGGAACAATATCTGTCTATTGAATTTTTGATTACCTTGAATCTCCACTCCCCTTCTCACTCTATGCTCCATGGGGGCTGTCTCCAGATACGTTCCAACCACCAGTGTCCACATAACAGAGGTTCAATAAATACATCCTGACTAAATCAGTAACGAAGCTACCTCTTCAGAGAATTTTAACTGTGCAAAGGAGTGAGTTCAGATCAAAGAGAAAGAGGCTTCTCCGCATGAGAAGGCAGGTCTTCCATCAGGAGGCACATAAACACTCCCTTGTTAGAAAGCTCCCCATCCCAGAGGTCTCTAAGCACAGCTCTGAGCTCGACCTCTGGTGTCCTGTGGGAGCCCAGGGACCCGTTCCCCCTCCTCCTTTCCCATGTGTGATGCTGATTCTCATGCTCCTCCACTGGGTCTCCTCCCAGCGATGCGGCCAGTTTCCTTTGTCACTCCCCATCCATCAAAGTCTAGGTCACAGCCCCCTCTCTGTCTCTGCTCCATCTTACCCAAGTCTCTCCTTGGATTCTACATCCAGGTCTGAGACCTCAGAGAGAGGTGTCCCCAGTATTCAGAGATAGCAGGATCACTTCGGCCTGAGCTACCACATCTGGCTGGCCTGGCCTTTGTCCAGTCTGGCTTCCCATTACTCCTATGTGGGGCATGTAGCTGGGTGCCCTGCATCCAAAACGTGAAGTTGGCCACAAGCTTGGTCCTCGACATGAAGATGAATAGAAGCTGCCCATGAGCTGTGTAGCCCAGCAGGGCGGGGGTGAGAGTAGCAAGTGGCAGCCTGACCCATTCAAAACCTAGAATAGAGAGCTCTCACATTCCCACCCCACTGCTACACCCTACAGGAGCCATGTATTTGGCAGCCACACACAGGGCTCACATGGAACCACCACCAGCTAGAACCCTGAAGGGAAAGACAAAAGCCCCTGTCTCTCAGGACAGACTCCATCCATCAGGACCCAGATGAGACCAGCAGAGCCTACCCTAGGCAAAGTTCTACACTCATAAGTGAAAGGCTTCCTCTTTGATGGCCAGGAAAAACCTGACATGATCACCCAAACTCATGGCCTGGAAAAAAGTCCCCTAATAGGAACACTGAGCTGGAAAATGCCAGAACCAGTCTCCAAACTCCTGCCTTCGGGCAAGTGAGGGACCCTCAGGAGACCTCACCCTGAGAACAGGACTAGGAAAGGCCACATTTCCCAGGGAGTCAGGGTGAAAAAGAACCCGCAGTGCTGGGCAGTGTTCACTTCACTCTGATGCCAGAAAAGACATGGGGCCCACACCAGCCAAGGGGAGCATGGGGCAGGACAGAGGGACAGGTAGCACCTCAGTTACATCTGTACTGCCTCCTCTGGACGGCATCCCTACCTGCTTCAGCCCACTGTGCTATGTGCCTTGAAACACGTTCAAGCATGAAGGCTGCCTCAGTGCTTCTCTCTTCTCACAAACCAACTTGACAGGCACATGTCAAGAATCTTAATATCCAAGGAATCAACACTGTGGCCACTGTTCAAATAAACAGAACCAGACCTTGCACCTGGCCCGTGCTCTCCCCGCTCCCCAGTGCCAGCACTTCAGCCCAGCTCCCTGGCCCCGATTGTGCCACGGGTTGCACTGGAAAACTTGGGCTGTTTGGGGAAAGATTGGCCCTCTCAGCTGCACCCCTCTGGGCAGATGTGGACAAGCTTCAGGCAGGCGTCATGGAAATGTCACTTCTACCAGCTGCTACCTCCGCTCGCGCCCACGAGGCAGGTCCTCCCCAGTGCTGCCTGTCTGAAGTGGGAGGCCAGCCCTGGAACTTCTCAATCAGAGATAATTCCCACTGCTCTGGTTTTGTTTTATTTCTCTCTCTCCAGCATTAGTAATAACTGGCTCGGGTACCCAAATGAGTCAGCCTTGCGGAAGAGCCAATTAGCTCGCCCACATGCACCCATTAATTCTCCCCTGGACCCGGGTATTGGATTGCAGGCAACCCTCTCAGAGAGCCGGGAACCTGGCAATGTCAGGGCCTCCTCCCTGGGCCCCTCTACAATCGCACACATCCACCCCACTCCTGGATCCTGCCATGGCCTGGTATAAAACTCACCCCCTCTCCTGTCTTGCTCTGCACTTTCCAACAGGTCTCCCACCTCTGAGAATGAACCCTGCAGGTCTATGCCCTGGCCAGCAACTTACCAGTTACTTTCTAAAACCGGATCTACTTGGGCCATAACCAAGTTCAGAAAACCTCCAAAAAGATTTTCACTCTCTGGACTTGCACTTAAGGCCTTCTCCAGAGTCTGGCCTCTTACACCTTTTCCAGCACTCTCTGGAATTGTTGCTACACAGGAACCCCGTACACTAACACCTACACCCCCAGGCTCTGTGCCTTCACAATCACACCTTCAAATATAATGGGTTTGATCAGTGCCTCCCTCAAGATCTGTTCCTACTCTCCCTACTCCCCTTCACTGGTCACTCAGTCACCACACTTTCCATCTAGAACCTCTGTTCTCTCTCTGTCCCTCACCCCTGTCCCTGACTGTATTTTCACATTACTGTTTTTTATAGCCTTGATGGACTTCTCAACAAGACCACAACTTTCTTTGAAATTACCTAAGTATCCAAGGATACCAATGCAGACTACTTAAATAAGTTCCAGAATATCTATAGAATGGATAACTATGCAACCATTAAAAATAAGCAATGGAATAAAAGATTGGTATGAAGTTATGGATTATATATTAATCTGGGGGGGAGGGGACAACAAAATGCTGAACAATGTTTTTTTTTAATTTGGGCAATGGGATTATGAGTAATTTTTATTTTCTTCTTCACACCTGCATTTTTAATAATCAATATGTATAACTATGTAATAAAATATGTATTTTAAAGATAGGCTGATTGAGTATTTAAAGTACTTTGGAACTAGGGGAGTTAGTTCATCACCATTTGGGGGGTTTATCACAGAACTGGCATGCAGAGAACAACCATGTTGGGGGGTGAGTGGAAAGAGCATGGATTGATTTCCACAGTTATCAGTCCCATATTGAGAACTTTTCTGGACTGAGCTCCTTACAGGGGCTTCACATCTAGTACTAAATCCACAGTGTGGTTTTACAAAATCTACTTTGCTCTCCTGGTTTTTAGGTTTTTGTATGTAAAAATGAGAGCGACGATAGTACTAACCTGTTAAGGCTAAAAAAGGCACATGCAAAATATGGTGGGGCACACAGGAAATATGCAATAAAAGTTGCAGTGATTACTGTAATATGCTCATTATCATCACCCCCATCTCACACTGGAGGAAATTAAGAGAATCAGAGAATTGAAGACACTCACACATACAACAAAACCTGCTCAAGGTGCTTTATCTAGGGATCTGACAGAGTTCTAAGAGCTATTGGCCAGTTCTACTGGGTTATTGGCTAGTTTGTCTCATATATTTCTTGGGGAGCTCAATATTCACAGTCACCATTCCTGCCACCTCAACCTCCACTCCCTGGGGCAAACTCTTCTGTCATAGTATTAATCCATAAAGCTGTCATATTTCTAGCTTTATGTCATCAAAAAAAGTAAACAAGACCTATGTCGTCATCAGAGAAAACACGCTTCCCCTAGCTCCTAGGTGGCTACCTCTGAAAAGCTTTCAGGCATGCTCTATGGACCTGGGAATGACAACCCTCTTCTGTGTGGCATCACATCCAGAAGACAGTGAGGAGAAGGTAAGGAGAAGTCCTTTTTCTCACTACAAAATGTATGCCTGGAATTCTGTTTCTCTGCTATGGGTCCTATGCCCCATCTCCTGTGCCTTAAATCTTAAAGTCTACCCCAACCTAACAATGTTAACTTCTGTCAACTGAGATCTCACACTCTGCCTTAGTCCCATAAACCACATCCATTCTTTCTAGAATAAATTACAGCTAGGAAACAAAGGTTAGGGATTAGAAAGGGCTCCCCAGTCCATAGTATCACAGGATACAAGGGATTTTATAATCTCAGCAACTAAAGAACAGTAACTTACACCCCAGAGTGGGAAGTCGGTTTGGAATATGAAGCACATGTACCTTACTCTGCTTCTCATGGTGTTACAATGGGTCTGTCATATTATCTCTTACATCCAGGTAAGACTGGAATAGAAATAAGAGACATTGCACAGTGATATGCTGGGGGCTTAATGAAATTATAGAAGTGAAGTACCAGCCCACCACCCACCATCAAAGAGTGGATATTGTGTCAGCCTCAACCCTGCTCACCCCAATATACACACCCACCATACTGGATGTGGATACCAGAAACTCTACAAAGTCAAATAAACTGCCCAAGTACACAGAGCTAGAAAGTGGTAAGGCTGGGATTTGATCCTGTCTGATGCTATGGTTATGATTTTAACTACTTGCAGGGTAGCCAGAAATTAAATAAATGCACTGAGCAATCTCAGGTAGGAATAAGCATGAAGTAAACAAATCAAATAGTGTGATTACATATATTAGATTCTATAATCAGAGATGGCATTAGAGCCCAGGAGTCAGCTTTGAGAGCATCAAAAGAAATACCTGCAGACACAGGGGGCAGCAAGTGCAAAGTGATGAATACTCACCACTTTATTTGGGGCTCCCCTGATTAGTCAAAATGTACTTCTTTCCATAGGACATAAAATGTCACATATTTGCTTTGTCAGACTCCCTTGCAGCTAGCACATTTTTCAAGTGGGCTCCTCAGTCAAACACACCAGTTGCAGATTTGAGTATGAAGTATAAGGGCATAAAGAAGCAGGTGCCTTGCCAGTTACAGGCAGTGAAGGGTGTCCCTGGTGCAACAGCCATATCCAGTCTCCAGGGAGCAGTTGTGGCTGTGGCTCTAGTGGCAGAGTCCACACCAGCACTGTTGATGGGAAGAGATATGTGTGTGCCCAGGAGCAGCATCACAAAGATGCTCCATAGCATGATTCGGGGACTCATTTCTAGCTATCTAACCTCCAAGTTTAATTTTCTCACCCTTTAGGAGAACCACCAAACTCCATAACATTGTTTTATTAAATTTCTTTTCCTCTTACAACACCTGAAGTGACTTTCTGTTGCTTGCTATTTAGAACCCTGACTGATACTGGCAGGTACATCAGAAATAGTAAGTTCCATCCAAATATTCATGGGTTCCCCTCCATTGCCAGCCTCCTTGCACTTATGCTGGAGCAGTGTGACTAATTCCAGCCAATAGAATGTGAACACAAGTGACAAGTGTCACTTCTGAGTCAAACTTCCCACCATGGCCACTTTGGAAGCTACAAATTTATTGAGATAGCAGCATCATGAAATGGAGGGAGCCTGGACCCCTAGGTCACCAGATGGAAAAAAGACCTGCCAACCCACATCAGATAATGCTCATGAAGAAACAAACACAGGGGCTGAACCACTGAGATGTCAAGGTTTATTTGTTACTGCAGTACAACCCAATCTATCTTAACTAATATAGCAAATCTGAGGATTGAGGCAAAAAAAAAAGGCAGGTGACACAGAACATAGAGAATAATAGGGAGAGGGGAATGGTCTGAAATAATATTGAAGTTATTAATGATATGGGAAGTTTTTCATGACTTTATTCTAAGTGTGATGAAAAGTCATTGGAGGGTTTTATACAGAAACAGACAGTCAAAATACAAGGCAGTTCACCTTTCATACAACTTACAGACATGAGGAGTTTGAAGGGGACCTTAAAATTCATGTCATCAGTTTTCACTACTGTCACACCCTCCCCCAACTTGGAACTTCACAGAGAGTTACCTGGTCTCTTCTTGTACAATTTCATTAACAAGAATTGCATGTCTTTCAAGGACTGTTATTTTATTTGGGGATTATTCCAAGACTGTTCATTTTCTGCAGCCTCTCTCTGCTGGTAAACCCCAGCAAGTCTGAACACATTTCCCATTACTCAGAGGCCCCTCATAGGGCTTACTGCCCTACTTATGCTCTGTTGACACACAGCCCCAGGACACTGGCCTCCCAAAGCTGGTCTCTAGCAGAACTGAATTCTAAAAGGAAAGCAGGGTATAGGATTATGGGTCCAGGATCTCTTCACTGAGAATATCACCTGGCAGTTCCAACTGTATTTTGACAAGCCAGTGTTGGGTGGGTTCACGGAACCTATTTTCATCATCCTCTTCATACATCTCTCTCCAGGGGGTATTTGAATCTCTGAGCCTGGCTCCCTCTGCCTTCCTGGCCTATGTCCCCAGCCTAACCTTCAGCTCCATGAGCTGATGCAGCAGGAATTTATTTACAAGCTCATTGTCCCTATGCATCATGTCCAGCATGAGTTGGGGCTTAAACAAGGAGTAGCAGAGTAGTTCTTCAAGCAGCTGTGGCCATGAGGCTTGGGGAAGGGAACAGGCCAGGGCAAGCAGGGCCTGTCTATGCCAAGAGCCAAGAGGGCAGATGGGAGTGGTGGCTGGGAGGTGGCTCATGCCAGCCCTGGGGTTTGTTCTGCCTCCAACAATTCTAGGGCTTTTTTAAACTCTGGCTTAACTCCAACATGGAGGCCCCAGATGGAAGAATTGGCTGGCAGTCACTTTTGACTTCTAAGTCCCAAAATGTACCTGGGAACGTGTAGAGAAACAGTGACCAACATCGTTCTGACATCTACCCCATCAGGAGGGCCCCTGCTCCCTGGCTCCTGCTCTACCAATGCTTAGGGTGGTAGGATTTAAACTATAGCATTATTCAGATGTAAATGAACACCAGTAACTTGTTGAAATTTCTGTTACAACCCGTATTTTAAGTTGTAAGTTTGTCTGTCTTCATTTTAGATAAGGGTTCAAGACTCTGTAAGATGAAGCTACTAGCCCAAGGTTGATAATACAGATATGGTACAGCCCAGGACCTAATGTCAAATCCTTAACTTCATACCCTACTTGATTCAAGTCTCAATATCTACTTATGCTTTCTGATTGTCTTCTGAAAGGCACAGTGACCCTACCTCTTTCAAGGTTTACCCAAGGAAACAGAACTCTCCAGACCATTTAAGCAGAAAGGTATAACACAAGAAATAATTGCTATAGGAGCTTGTTTGCAAAATTGGCCCTAATGATTCTCCCTGTATGATTCTCCTCCCTGTATCCATGTGACATGACTATGAATGTGGGCTGGTCAAGTAACTTAGATTGGTCAATAGAAGTTATGTTGCACCATTTCTAAGCCTAACCTCAAAAACCCTGCATTCTTCTACCTGCTCTCTTGGATACCTGCAGTCACTATATGTACAAGAATGAGAGACCCCATGAAATACACATGAAATCATCCCATGAAATACACATGAAATCATCCCAGTCAAGTCCACTCCAGACCAACCAGGCTGTAGACCATCTTGCAACTGACTTCAGATCTTGCAGCTGACTTTAGACATATGAGTGAGACCAACCAAGACCAGAAGAACCACCCAGCTGAGCCCAGCCCAAACGCTGATCCACAACATTTTGAGCTAAATTTATCACTGTTGCTTTAAATGACTAACTTTTGCAGTAGTGACTTGTTTTTTCAGTAAAAGCTAACTGATCCAGTGTTTATAAAACTTTTGGAACAGCTAGGAAAATGAAGATTATTGAAAGTTTCTCTGCACGCTTTCAGAAAGCAAATAATTTGTAAGATTTGCAGAAAATGCTACAATGCTCAATTCAACTGGTCTGGCATACTGGCAAACAGATGCCTCCAATATTGTTGACCCACAGGAAAATTCTGTGGTTGATTTAAAAATCTCACATTTGCCAAAGCCCACCAATCCATCCACCACAGCTGGCAGAAAATGCTATGGTTGCTGCCATATCATTTCTCACCTTCTGAATCTCATGCAATGCTTCTCAGTGAAAGAATCAAAGAATTTGACCTAGAACTTGTGTGGCAATATCTTGGAAATATAGTTCTCATGTTTCCAGTCCCTTTTATAGAAAGGAGAACATGGAAACAAGAAAGTAAAGCCAAATTTTCAACCAACAACCTGCATGGGTACAAGGGTCTCCTCTGCCACAGTCCTCACCTTTGAAGATGCTTAATATCAGAAGGGATTTTCTGTTTCCATATTACTCCCTTCATCACTCCCCATTGTTATTAGATTGACCTGTGGGATCATATAGGCATTATATCTCATTTCATTCTCATTTAAGGTATTCAATGAGGGATGGCTAAATGTTTAGGTACCCCAAAATGCAGAGGGGTCTGAATAAATCCCCATAAACAATTTAAACCAACTACCACTCTGTGCAACCCATCTTCTCATGTTCTATAGAAGCAAAATTAGGATGGAAGCAACTAACCAAGGTCAGTTCTCTCCACTGAAGAGATGGGAAATCTGATTCAAGGTACTGGCAATGCATAGGGACAACAAAATAAGAGTAAAGAGTTTGGGACCCTGCATTTTAAGTCATTTGATTAGGGCCTAATCAAAACATCTAAGGTTTAATGGCCTCCCCGGTGGTGCAGCGGTTGAGTGCTGGGTTGTGAAGCTGCCCGCAGCCTCTGCAGCACCGGTTCGACACCCAGCTGCTCCCCGGCCACCTGAGGAGGGTCCCACATGGCGCGCAGACCTCTCCTGCCGCCCGCTGCTCCCCTCAGCAGTGTACTTCGGTCCTCCTGCCTGCTCTGCTCCCCGCTCTGGCTCTGGTGAATTCAAATTCTCTCACCCTCCCGCGCTTCTGAGTATACCCAGGGCTTGTATAAATAAATAAACAAACAAATTAATAAACAAATAAACAAATAAATAAAAATCAATCTTTAAAAAAAAAAATCTAAGGTTTAAGATAGACAGGATTTGGTGGTAGATGGAGTTTCCTTTGAGGAGGGAAACTATTTCCACCAAGAATCTGAATCTACAGGAAATGTGGACTTTTAAGTGCTGGCAGAATATCTACTCTAGCAGGAGAATCCTCTTCCCTGCCTTCCTTCAGGAGTCAAGTTCCCCATGGTGACCTTGGTCCTGACCTTCCCTGAACAATACCATTCACTCCTATGTATTCAGTTATCATGGGAATACTCATGGCTCTCAAATCTAAATCTTTTGGCCATACATCCAACTGCCCATTAACTGTTGCTCCTTGGATTGCCCAAAGAGCCCTCCACTCAACACACTCAAGCTCAGGCACATCCCTCTAAGCCAGCACTAATCCCCACCAACTTGGTTGGAGGTATCACCAAGTCACCTAATTCAAGACATTCCCCTTATCTGTTTGATTGCTATAACCAGCCCCCTGCCTACTCTCTTGGTCTCCTGTCTTATACCTCTTCAACGAATTAAGTCTCACAGCTGCCACTGGGAGCTTCCTAAATACAAATCTACCATGACACTCTCTAAACTGCAACATTTCATTAGCTCCCTGTCACCCATAAGATAACACCCCAGCTCCTTGTTCTGGCATTCAAGGCCTCCTTACATTGTTCCCTGCCAATATCTTCAACAATATCCCTTCTCATGTTATTCCCTAGAACAGTGAACAACCTGGGTAGTCAAAGCTGACAGGCACCTTCACACCTTTGATCTGCAATGTCTTTCCCCCACGCCTTCTAGTCTAGCTTTGTTGTTCTTCTTTGGAGTTATCACAGTACCATGTTCTTACAATCCCTCTTTGTAACTATTTATTGTCTATCTACCTCTGAAAGATTGGGAACTCCATGAAAGTCAAAGCCATATTACCAGATTCATCTTTATATCTCAGTTCCCTTTGGAAATGGACACCAATAAATGATTATTGAACAAAAACAGGCACTCCTCCTATGAAATTCATGGCACACAGTGTGTTTATTCCATAATAACATAATAACAATAGTCGTCACTAAATATTTTTAGCACTTACTATGGACCAGAGAGTTTGCAGCCATTATTAGCTCATTTAATCCTCACTACAATCTCAAGAGATATTACTGTTATTATCCTGATTTGTAGATAGGAAACTGAGATTTAGAGAGGTTAAATAACTTGCCCAAATCATTCAGCTAGCATGTGGTAAAGTCAGACACAAATTCTCCCTTTGGGATCACACAGGCATTATTAGCTCATTTAATCCTCATTTAAACTGGTCTGCAGGCTCCAACCTTGGGTGATTCCTACAGAGATAAGAAGATTTCACCTGTGAGCCTGCTCTTTCCTAGGATTAAAAGCAAAGCAAGTAGAGAGGATCTGGTTGTGCTGCCTGAATACTGTGAATTAGGATCTCCTTGCCTCCCTCCTCACCAGGCTGGTCTAACCTCACAGCAGTGAAGAATGGCTGGAAGGATTCTAAGTCATGTGGTCTACCCCCATAGACATATGCCTCTCTTCCCTGAAGTTACCTCCATCACCACAGGGTAGGGGCCAGGGTGGCATGGAGGCTCTTCTCCCTTGGTCAGGTTGTTAAGAAGCATATCTTACTCTACAAATATTTTGGGGATGGGCTTATCTGATTAAAGAAGCTTTTTTGATGCAGGACTTATCAGAGCCATTAATATGCTGGTGTCCCTTGAGAAAAGGATATGTAGCATTTCCCAATCTCGCTGGACCACAGAGCACTTAATTTCCTCAGACAGCTGCCAAAGCTAGCAATCCACTGGCAAACACTGATTCCTGGGTCCCACCCCTCTAGAGGCCTAGCTGCACTTCTGTGAGATAAACCAGATCCTTTCCAATGAATTTTCATCCCTGCTGATGTTAATTCAGGTCAGTTTTCATTACATGCAACAATAGACCTTGACAGAGACTTGCCCTCACTTACCCCCAGAAGAATAAACCTCTGGAGCCTGCTGGGATTTTTGATCAGGGGTAGAAGACGAAAGCAGGGTTTGGGGAGCCCCATCCAGTAAGATGTGGTCATGGCAGCCTTCACTGAGACCCACCACTGAGGGGTCATCCTCAAAAAAGCATGCTAAATTGTTCATAGCTCTTTTTTGTTTTCAATTTCCTCCCTGATGAGAAATTTTCCATTTTTAGAGAAATAGAACTGTGACTTATGTTTTTGGATTCCTGTGGCTGAGTTCATGTCCTTTTGACCTTTCTACCATGTTTCTGGTGGTTTCAAATAATTCCCCTTCCTCTGGGAAGTTGAGGGAGGGAATCATATGTCCCCTCTCCCTCTACTCACCCCAACTTTGACCAGTACAAACACATGCTGCTTCCTTCTGCTTAATTTCCCCAAGTCTCCAGACTGATGAGGGGTTTATGGATATGGATGCTGTCCATCCTTGACCACAGGATGTTGCATCCTGATCTCTAAGAAAACCAGAAATCCAGGTTTGCAGAGCATTGCCCTTCTCCTCACAATCCCCCCCCCCACCTCAGGTGAACTAAAGCTCTGTTCCGTTTGCTGACTCCATCACTCAGAATATGAGGTGAGGTGAATTGGTTGCTGCCAAAATGGCTGCTCAGAAGTTTAACTAGGCAGACAGCAAGAGTAGACAAAAAGCAATCCTTCTCCAACCCTCCTTCGATAATTTTGTCCTCACTGTCTGAACCATACTGCACGGCCATGCTAGAGAAAAGGGGATAACTCAAAGATAGAGCTAGGCGTTGTCACCCCACATTGTGTGGGGTACTCATTCACACGCTTCCCTTACTACAAGCTGTGAATGGCTCCACATCTCTCACTCCTTGCCATGACTCACCACCACATGTCAAAGCCCCCTGTTCCTGGCTCGCTTAGAGACCAGGATGGAACATCCAAAGTCCTGTGCCACCTGGCTACAGTACCATCACCCCCACATCTCTGAGTCATCACCAGTCTTCCAGTACCTTCCAATCAGGGAAGACTTTGGCACTGGGGTCACATCCTTTATCTCCACCCAGACCTCACCCGGGTGACCTCAGTTTCCACAAGGAAGTCCCAGTCAACACCCTGGCTACTCAGTTCCTTAATCTTGTCAGTGATGATCTTCTCCTCGCTACTCCAGCCACCCCCATCTTTGGCAGCACTCTGGACCCTGTCATCACCTGGACCTGACCTACTTTTGTTACTCAGAAATCATAAATGTAGACCAACCCATTCTTTTTGTTTTATATTTTTGGTGGTAAAATACACAAAATATAAAATTTGCCATCTTAGTCATTTTTAAGTGTACAGCTCAATGGTATTAAATATATCTAATTGTTCTGCAACCGGCATCACCATCCTTCTCCAGAACTCTCTCCATCTTGACAATCCTGTCCCTGCTAAACAATACTCCGCATTCTCTCCCTCCCCAGCCTCTGGCAATCATCAGAGTCTCTATGATTTCAAGTTCTATCTTACTTCAACTTTGTATTCTTCATCACTGTCTCTCTGTCTCTGCCTCTCTTTCAGATAATCATGCATATGGAATATATATGGAATCATGCCGTACTTACTTGTCTTTTTGTGGTTAGCTTGTTTCACTGAACATAATGTCCTCAAGATTCATCCACATTGTAGAATATATATACAATTTCCTACTTTTATAAGACAGAATAACATTACAGTGTATATGTACCACATATTGCTTATCCAATAATTTGTCAATTGACACTTAGATTGCTTCCATGTTTCAGCTATTATGAATAATGCTGCTGTGAACACCCTATTTTCAATAATTTGGGGTATACCCATAAGGGGAATTGCTGTATCATAGAGTTATTCTATCTTTAATTTTTTGAGGAAATATCATATTGTTTTCCATAGTGACTGTGCCATTTGGCAATCCCACCAACAGTACACAAGGGTTCTGATCTCTCCACAAGCACCTAACACTTGTCATTTTCTGCATTTTTGATAACAGCCATCCTAACGGGTACGCGGTGGTATCTCCCTCATTTCCCTAATGACTAGTGATGTTGAGCATCTTTTCATGTGCTTGTTAGTCATTTGTATATCTCCCATGAAGAAACGCTTTTTCAACCTCTTTGCTCATTTTGAATAGGGTTATTTAGCTTTTTTGCTGTTGCTGAGCTTTAGGAGCTCTGTAGTCAGACCCCATATCACCGCCACACTAAATTTGGCCTGGCAAAGAAAATGCAAGGGAAGTAATTCTGCAAGACTCCTAAGGCTAGGTCGTAAGAGCCTTACAACCTCTGCTTTGGACTCTAGAAACGCTTGATTTTTGGATTCCTGAGCCACCACATAAGAAGTCTACTACCCTGAGACTACCCACTATCAAGAAGCCCAAGCAAGCTGTCTGGAGTCGCATGGAGAGTGACTGATGCTGGCTAGATCTTAGCTGCCTCAGTCTCCCCAGCCCAGGGGCAGCAGACCTGTGAGGGAAGGAGCCATCTTACACCAGAGGAGAACAGGGGCCTCATACAGCCCAGTCATTTCCTGCTGCTGAAGCCACTCCAGCAGAGGCCTAGAATTCATGAAACAGAGACAAGGTATCCCTCACGTACCCTGTCAGAATTCCAGACACAAAGAATCATTATCATCATAAAATGGCCGTGGTTTTATACCTCTAAATTTTGAAGTAATTTGTTATAAAGCAATAGGTAGCAGGAACTGTCCCCCTACAATTCCTGTATCTTCTACCACTTCTGCTACCTTCCTACTGTCTTCCCACAATGAATGAAACATGCATAATTGCCTCTATTTGAATAATAATGAGGAGGAAAGGAAGAGAAGAGGACAAAGGATACAGGAGAAGGAAAAGGAGGCAAGAAGGAGGATGAGGAAGGGGGAGAGAATAGAAAGACCCATGGTCCTACCAACCCACCTCCTCCCTTGTCTTCCCCTCATGGTCAGGTTGTTTGCTGCAACCAGTTCTGCATATTCCATTCTCTCCTAAGCATGGCGTCTGGCTTACAACTCACACACACTCATACATTCACAAACACACTCTCACTGAGGTCATTATTGTCTGATGAATACCTCCACTCTACACCTCTAAGTCTTTTTCTAAATTCTAATCTTTTGTAACATCCCACATCATGGGCCACTGCTCTTGTTTGAAATGTTCCCCTTGCTGGGTGCCTCCAGAGTGCCCTTCTCTTCCAGCTGTCTCTCTGAGACACCGACAACGTGTCCTTCATCTCCATTTATTTTTGTGGGGGTCATGTAGAAGTCATACATGCTCAAGTTTCAATGGGTAGAAAAGTATGTGCGGTAAAAAAAAAAAATTCCTTTCTCACTTCTGTCTCTCAACTAAAAGATTCTTCTCCCCAGAGATAACCAACATTTTCAGTTTCTTATATAGTCCCCACAGGCATAGGCACAAACATACATGTATGCACACATAAATCTACAAATACACACACAAGCATACCTCTACCTTTCTTCCTCCACAAGAAAGGGAACATTCCATACCTACTAGAACATATCTTACTTCCTTCTCAATATATGTTACAGGTCTTTCCATATCTGGGCATCACAAACTTCCCAACCCTTCCTTTGGCCTATCTAGCATACTTTTGTATATACTTGCCCTGACTTATTATCTTCTTCCTTCTGGTGCCTATTTGGGTTGTTCTCCATCTTTTGCAATTACAAACACTTTGTAATAACTAATCTCATATGCATCATTTTTCACGTGTGGGCATCTTCCATGAGATAAATTCTTAGAAGTGGAATTGTTAGGTCAAAGCATTTGTAACGTCAGAGGATAATGCCAAATTTCCTCATTGAGCTGTACCATTTCCACTTGCATCAGCAATGCATGAGCGTCTGTCTCCCCGTACAGTGTGTGATCAAGCATTTTGATCTTGGCCAGACTGAGAGATGAAATGATGCCTCAGTAAAGCTGTAATTCTATTTTTCCTATTATGAAAAGAGGGCATCTTTTCTTCAGTTTTGGTAACTCTTTACACCTGCCTATCTTTCATGTTATTGATCTGTTCATGCTGACTGCAGAAAATTCTTCTACAATAGAAAATCCCAGTAATATGAGCTGCAAATACTTCCAAGCTGGTCTTTTGACTTTATGTATGGTGAGTTTTCACTCTAAGGAAGTTTTGTTTTAATAGTTAAAACTGTCAGTTTTTCTTTCTTTATGGCATCTGGGTTGTGTGTCAGACTTAAAGACTTAACATTCTCCCATGTTTCTGAGCATTATCCTTCCACTTTTTTTATATTTAAATCTTTGTTTCATGTGGATTGATTCTTCTACAAAGTGTGAGGTATGGATCCAA
>NW_023604815.1:0-32499 GCF_014898055.3 Talpa occidentalis | reverse complement strand
CCCCCAGGAGTTGTGCCATTTGCACAGGACACATCCAGTCCCTTACAAACTTGCAGAGAGGGACTGTGGGAAAAGTCCTCCCCCTTCCTTTGAATCTCCCTTATTCTCCATCGGCCAAAGTCAACTGGAAGTCAGAGACAGGGTAGTCCCTTGATTCAGAGTAGAGAGAACGAAAGGTACCCAGAATGTCAGGGCATCTCTGTGACGAGACCCCAAATTACCCACCTTGAAAAGGCAAGCCAGCCTACTGGTGGGCCTAACATAGTTCTGAGTAGGGGACAGATTTTGCCCTCAGGGGACACTTGACATGTACTGCAGATTCTTTTGTCTTTACATTTGGGCAGAGAAGGTACCACTGGCATCTGGGAGGCTAGGAACATTGAGGAATATATGAAAATATCCAGAACAGTGAAGAATTACCTAGTACAAGATGTCAAGGGTACTGAAGTTGAGAAGCCCTGGCTTCATGAAATTCCAGAGGAATCTAGTGCAAGGCAGGGCTGCACTGGCCTTCTGTGGGCTGAGAAAGCCTTCTCTTCTGGGAAAGGCATTCTTTGGTCTGACCCAGAGCTTTCAGCCAGTAAGTGAACTGTGTCCTGCCTTTCATGTGCCTTGGGAAAGGTGCTTTGTTCAGGGAGAAGTCCCCACTGCCCATTCCTGCTCACAACAACAGAGTCTCTGGTGGCCAGGTTGGTACTGGCTGGAGGGCACTGCCTGAGCCCCAGCCCCACAGTCTGCCATCCTTATAAAGGCCAAACCTCCCGCAGGGTCACTGCCTCCCCCGGGCCCCAGATTGCTGTTACCTTCTCATTCCCCCCCCTTATATCTCATTTTTACATTTGTATCCTAAAAACATTTGGAAAATGAATCAAGTCATGCCATCTGTCTCTTTCACTTATTCCGTTTGTAACCAAAAGAAGTTTCAAAGGAAATTAAACCCAAACTTCAATAACGTGCCGCTCCCCTGGCAGCACACACCCTCCTGCATGAGCTGTTCCTCAGGGAAGGGACCAGTACTTGTGGGTGCAGAAGTGGCAGCATAGAGATGTTCCAATCATGAGCCTGTGTCCTTCAAAGCAGCCTGGCGGTGAGATTATCATCCCTAAAGATAGTTGAGAAACTGGCTCCTCAAGAGAAATTACTAGTCTGAGGCTGTGTCTCCAATAAGTAGCAAAGTGAGATCTTTTTTGTTTTTAGAATAAAGTTTTTTTCTACTATTTTTAAAATTTATTTATTATGGAGTTGTCTTACATCCTTGTTAGTTTTGGCAGTATAGGAATTCCCCCCAGAGTAGTCAGTGTAACTCTCCTACCACCAAAGCCCCCATAGTCCTCAGGCAGTATACACTGCTCTCTCCTTCCCCCCCCCATATCTACCTCCCCTTCTGAAATTCACAGCTCTATGGGCAGCTTTAAGGGTGACTTTAAAGTTTGTCTTGTCTGACACTTTGTTTTTTCTATATCCCACTTATAAGTGACACCATCTGGTATTTATCTTTCTCCTTCTGGCTCATTTTGCTTAGCAAAATCCCTTTAGCTCCATCCATGTTGCTGCAATTAGCATGAGTTCACCTTTTTTGATCACTGAGTAGTATTCCATTGAGTAGATATACCACATTTCTTGACCCATCATCTATTTTGGGCAGGTTGTTTCCACATTTGCTATTGTAAATAGTGCTGCCATAAACTTGGTAGTGCAGGTTTCCTTTCTGCTTTGTTTTTGGGAGTTGATACCCGGGTGTGGAATTGTCATGTGGCAGATCCATTTTTAATCAAAGCAAGATCTTCAATTCTGCCTGGCTTATCAACTCCAAGATGTAGACAATGTTGTACCTGTTTTATCCTGATGGAAATTAACTCATTCCCAGTGGGGTTTCAGTACCCTATTGAAAACTGCTTGAACTGAAGTAACTTGGTCCTCGAGAGAGTCCAATTTTACACTCTGTTATATCTTAGAAGGTTGGTCCCTCATCTGACCCCCAGAATCTAGAGGAAAGAGAACATATTTCATCATACATTCATGCCACAAAGGTTTACTGAGAGTCAGCCATGTGCCAGGTGCTATATACTTGATGGCTGGGGAACAACAAACTGAACAGGGTGAAGGATTTGGAAAAGAAACCTTGAAACCAGATCAGAGAGGAGCATAATAATAGACCGTATCAAATGAGCACTCACCGCTAACCAGCTGCTGTTTAGGTACTTTACACATACTGAATCACTGGCCACACAAGGTTGACACTGTTATAGCCCTCATTTCACAGGTGAGAAGACTCAAGCAGTTAAGGAAATTGTTCAAGGATACCTGGCTTTATAGTCAGGCTATTTTTGACACACGCCACATGGCCAAGCCTTGAAAACATGACACTAAGCAAAATAAGCCAGTCACAAAAGCATGAAGATTGTCATGAGCCACTTATAAGAGGTCCCTAGAGTGCTTCATGTGAAAACCCAGAAAGACAGAAAGTAGAATGATGGTACCAGGGGCTTGGGGAGTAGGTAGGATCGGCCTCCTTGAAAATATTCGGATTAAGCTTTCCAAGATGTCTAAAACAGGCATTTTCCAGTATGTGTCATTTTGGCCTATGGAGCTATGGGTATTAGCCGCCTTGTGGGCCTCAGAAGAAACTGTTTCCATTGCTTAAAGAATGAAGACTGTCCAGATTTAGGATCCTCTCCAAAAATAATATAACCTTTCTATCAGAGAACTCTATCTTAAGGCCAAGTAAACATCCAGAGCTAGATGTTGTCAAATGAGGTCATCCCTGCTTTGGCATATAAGACTGCTCTCTCCCCTCCACACCCCAGGCCCCTACCCCACCCCTCTTGAAGTGAATCCTCAGTTTGTCCCACATACTATAGAATTTATCGCCATAGATATATAATAGGTAAATTTGGACTTTTTCTCCTACTAACCTATCCAATGTTAATTTGTATGTTCATCCAGTCCAAGAAGAACCCAAAGGGGTGGGGGAATTTTCCCCTCTGCCCCAACAATACAGAATTTCAGTTTGGGAAAATTAAAAACGTCTGGAAAATCTGAGGAAGGAAAATCATGATGATGGTTGCCCAACAGTGTGAATGTACTTAATGCCACAGACCTGTGCACTAAAAATAGTTCAATGATCAATTTTATATTACATACACTTTCCACAATAAAAAAGTGAAAATGTGTAACTTTTTAGTTGATGGTTAAAATGAATAATTGCTAAAAAAAAATTGCTCTCTTAACCATCTTTCATATTAAATTGATCCCACTATGTCACAGCTAAAGAGAAATTAGAGCTGCTGTCAACCAGGAGCTGAAATGGTTGAATAGAGTCCAGAGTTGCAAGTAAGTAGGACCCAAAAGTAGGAACAAGCCCAGAGCAAATGAACTGAGAGATTAAAGTCTGGGAGAGACATTAAGAGACAGAGCAAGAGGTGACAGGATAGGGCTGGCTTAGGCTGACTTCTGAATGCCAGTCCTTGATGCTCAACCTCTGGACTCCTGCCAGGGGAGGGGCAGGGATGGCCTGGCATAAATCCAGCAGTGTGGGATGTTATCTTCCTTCTAGAAAGTCTGACCAGCTGCCTGGCCATTCTAGGGTTCTGGCCCAACTCAGTTATGCAGATGAGACCTAAATAAATGTCACCAGGTACACAGAGTCCAGAGCAGAATGAGCCTTGAGATGACATTACTGAGCATTAGGGGTTATCAGGGCCTCCCTAAGCTGGCATCCAGCTCCAGGAAGCAAATTCAAAACAGAGGCTGCCCCAAAAGGCAATACACCTTCATTTCCACTAGGTTCTATGAACCTTCACCATTGTTCCTGATCTCTCCCAATCTGTGTAGTCCGTAAAAAATATTAGGATTTGATTAAAAAACAGTAATAATGGTACCGAGAATTAAACAACTAGAACTTTTTATCGACCTGATACCGTGTTCAATATTTTGTATGTATTATCTCAATGAATGGTAATAACTGTGCATTCTACATGTAAAGAGCTTGAATCTTTGAGAGGTTAAATAACTTGTTTCATGCCATCAACCTAGCAAAATGAACTGGGATTTAAACCCTGGTCTGTCCAGTTCCAAAATCAAGCACATTAACCCATCATGCCCCTGATATCTTGAAGACTAGCAAGAAAGATGTTTGTAATTCTGCCTGGTATTTAGTCTTAGTATGATGGAAAAGAAAATGGACAATTTAAGATTACTTAAGGATTAAGGAAGCTGACAGAGTAACCTGATCCATTGAGGATTTCTATGGGGAAAGGTGAAAAAAATGAATTGGAGCATCTACAGGGTGTTCAGATAGCAGCTGTAAATAGCATTCCCCCAAGCCTAATTTCCATGTAATGGCTCTTGGTGTAAAGAGTTGTGTGAACAATTATAATAATAGGCAGGTTAATCTGCCCCATTATTACACTTTGTGAACTGTTGAACAGAGGCATTAATGGTTTTCCAAAGCCAAGCAAATCCTGAGAAGGCATACCTACTTTAATTGTTTCTCAAAAAAGGTGCTTGTTTCATTTGTGACTCTAAGCACATTGCAGAGAAAAGAGTCTAAAGTTCCCATCAGGATTGAAAGATTGGGCCAGAGCTGCCGATTCATTATGACAGCATGCAGAAAGTTTAGGGGGTGATGGCAATGAAAGCCATCAATCACCTGCAGGGCTCCACAAACTTTGGAATCAAATGTGAGTTTAAAGGTGGGTTCCCCTATAAATACAGGCTGTTACTAGAAGTTTCTGGAGCTCTGTTCTCTCCCCACCCCAAACCACCCTCTTGGAGTCTTTGGCTGAAGCAATCTATTCAGAAGACAAAAAACACGATCTATTTAAGTGCTCTTTCTGTGTTCTGGAGAAAAACATACTGGCTAAATTTAGAAACTGGATGTAGACCTTTAAAATGCTGGAACAGACTCAATATTTCCTTCTTTCCCTATTTGTTCCCTCTCTATATATTATAATATAATAATATAGTTATAATACATATTTGTTCCCTTTATATACATATATATAGAGAGAGAGAGACAGAGAGACAGAGGGAATTTGTTTTCAACATAATTTGTTTTAGAAATATAGAATCTCCCCCTTTGTTATCACATAGCACCCACCTCCAAACCATCCACAGCCCTCTACAATAGTCCATTGTGCTCCTTGCCCCCTTTGTTGTTCTTGCTTCTTCCTCTCTTCCACTGATAGCCTGAGTTCTACCATAAGATTTCTAGGGCCTGGCTTTATCTAACCCTCTTGCTGTTTCTCTATATTCCACATATAAGTGACACCATCTGGTATTTGTCTTTCTCCTTCTGACTTATCCACTTAGCATAATTCCCTCTAGCTCCAACCATGCTGTTGCAAATGGCAAGAGTTTGTCTTTTGACAGCTGAATAGTATTCCATTGTATATATACACCACATCTTCCTGATCTATCTATCTGTTTGGGGGCACCTAATGTTAGTTTCCACAGCTTGGCTATTGCCAATAGTGTTGCAATGAATATAGGAGTGCATATGTCCTTTTGAATTAGGGTTTTTTGTATTCTTCTGGTAGAAGCAAACTCAACACTCACATGCAAAAGTATTTGCTTCATTCTAACAATAACCAGGAAACCACCTTCTGGTACACTGAAGATATCATGGCGTTACAGTGGGACAGAATGGGTTCAAATCCCATCTCCCACCCAAGCTGAGATCTCAGCAAGATTCTCTCTGAGCCTTACTTTCCTCATGTGGCCATTCATGGTTTGACTATTCTTGGGTAACCCTGAAAACCCACGAAGTATAAAATCCCCTGAGATGTAAGAGCAAATTGTACATAGATGTTCTAAGGGACTCACATCTCCACACAGCTTTGTTGAGCTCTGCTGTAACACAAGTATTGATTTTACATATCATTTTATTGTGAAATATGTTGTCGTGTATTATTGAAGTAAGGCTGGAGGCACAGGGTCGGGGGTAGGGGTGAAAGAATTCACCAGAGACAGTGAGAAAGGTGAATTTATTGAAATACCCTGCAAGAGAGCAGAGGCTGAGAAGGGAGAGGTCTGCACAGGAAGAAGAATTTGGGACCTCCTTTTATTAACTGTTTTCACAGACTTTTTCATTACAGGGGTGAGGGGGAAGGGAGGAATTGGTCTCTGCTGGTGGCTATCTGCTGGGACATCAGGTTTCAGTGGACCTTCTGCACAGGAGGTGTCCTGCCTGGTTCTGTTCGCTGTTTCCTGCATTTCCCAGAATTCTCTATAGCCCCTACTGCTCATGTAGACTTGTGGCCAGGTTCCCATGGCAACTCTATTGGTTTCTCATTCTTACCTATTTTATGCCTCCCAGAATTTTTCAGCTGAGCAAAGTGCAGCGTCTAAGTTTTAACTCTATAAAATGATACACCTACAAATACATAACATATATACAAAAAAATGCACTAAACAAAATTGTGCAAAGTCGCTGCCTCTCAAGATACAAAGGAAGAAAAATGCTCCCGTGCTACAAGCTGAAGTTCTTTACTGGGTTCTACTTGGTTCAGGAAACATGGAATCCACAAGAGAAGACAGAAATGTGCCTTTTTTGTGAATACTCTGAGTTGCTCCATTCCTTAAACTCCATTGTGTTGTCATTCTGTCTATTACAAACCAAGATGTATTTGAATGTAAATTTAATTAGTAAATGTGTAATTATTATCTTCATAAACCATACTGTGACATTTAATATGCCAAACATGATCATTTTATAAGCAAATCAAGTTATCCATAATACATTTTTATGTTCTGCAGCTATCAAGATGGCTTGAGATTTACAGAGAGCTCAGAAAACACTATATCATAAATTTTGAATTTTCCCTAAAATTGCCTTTTTTAAATGAAACAGGAAGAATTATATTCCTGTCAATGTTTCCCCTCTAGTAGGTTCAGGCTTCCTAAAAAGTTGAAATTGTTCAAATATTGAGAGTCCTGTGAAGCTCTGAATAGTCAAGTGTATCAAAGTGTGTCTTCAGTTCTGTGCTCTTAAGATTGAGGAAGACAGGTGACACATTCCCAAATATCAAGTAGTTTAGATGCCCAATAGTGCATAGTCTCAAAATTCTGCAAACTTCCAGATGATGAGATGAGATAGTCCTAAGGGTATAGGGTCTCCCTGTGTCCATATTGGAGTGAGCCTTTTGGCTGGGTGTGGCTGAAAATACACACCTTGCAAAGCTTGCCTCCTCTCTCCTCAGCACTATGGGTAGTAACAGACTTCTCCAGTCCTGGAAGCCATCCCTGTCCACTCGGAAATACAAACTGAGCAACAGTTCAGCAGGTGACGCTATCAGGAACCTCTGAAGACTCAGAGGAATGGACATTAATGAGTTATGGACACTAATGAGCCAGACAGGAAGCAGAATATATGCCATGCTTTTAAGAGGCAGGGGAAATAAATGAAATGCTGGATTCAAGACTGATTATTAGCTTGGGTTGTCACAACCCTAATGTGAATGCATTTGGGGTGGTGAGGGTACAGGCAATGGGGAGGAAGAACAATGGCAAAATCAATAAGATGAATGAGACAGAATAGAAAACCAAAATTAGATTCAAGAATATGTAAAAATCTAGTTAACAGTAGAAATGGTTTTTCAAATCATGATTATTCATGAATTGAATATCCATGATTATTCAATCAACTGTTGGTAGAGAACACTAACCACTGGGCCAAAATGAAGTCAGGTCTCCACCTTGTTTTTTTTAGATATTATTTATACAAGAACTGGGAATAGGCCAGATGCGCAGGAGGGTGAGAGGATTCACCAGAGACAGGGGGGAACAGAACAGGCAGACTAATGAAATACACTGCTGAGGGGAGTGGGCTAGACAGGAGAGGTCTGCCATGCCATGTGGGCTACTCCGTGGCTGCGGGGATCGAACCCATGCTACAGAGGCTGAGGAGTGCCCTCTCCCTGCCCTGTAACAAATCCATGTCAAGTTTTGAATCTCAATAAAAGCAAAATCAGCATTACAAAAACAGAAGGTGAAATATGTAATTCTTCAAGTAAAAACTACATTAGGGAAAAATATATATTATAAACTACAAGCAAAATCATACACCATGTAAAAAAATCTTGAAAGTGGGGAAGAAATTGGATAAGCACTAATTTCTTCTCTTTTGTGGGAGGTGGAGCCATCTGTAGATATTGCTTAATCTATGAAGATAATCTGGAACTAAAAGGATGTTTAAGTCTGTCCTTTAAGTACACGTACAGACTTACCAAATAGAAAACTGAAAATAGACAGTATGCCTGTTACAGGGCAGCCCCGATATAAAACGGGTTGCCTGGCTGTGGGTCCTCACCCACGCGCTACTGCAGGCACACACAAAAGGTTAATAAAAGGTTTATTTACAAGGGAAGGGGAAATGAGGAAATATACAACTCAGGGAGAAAATAGGGAAATAAATCTTAATGCGTCCTACCTGATCCGCCGACCTGGGAACCCAATGGCACTCCGAGAGCTGGCCGAGAGGCACGAGCTGGCCGAGAGTCAAAAGGGAACCCCCCAAGGTCCACGTGTCTGGTTTTATACCAAACCTGGCTGTGTAACTCTGCCCTCAGGTCCCAGCCACCTTCCCTTTGGTGGTAATGGGATTTGTCTTTCCCAATGTCCTGATGGCTTGGTCTGGAGTGGGGGGGGGTCCACAAAGCTTGTATGGGATTAGCTCAGGACATCCTTTCCCCCTAATGTGCCTTTTAAGTTAGCAAAGAGGAAAATATAAAAAGAGCAGATAATTCTCATCAAATCGCCCAAGTTGAGCTTGGCATCTTTAGGACCCTGACATACACCCGAACAAAGTCACCCTTAAAGCTGAAAGAAAGCAAATGAGGAAAAAGAATATTAGGCAAATTTAAAGAAAAAGAGGTCAGAGCTTGTCTTCCTCAGAAAATGCTGATTTCATAGAAAGAGCATTAAATAGGAGTTTAAAAGACCACATTATAGCAATGAAGGATAAGATCCACATTAACACAAAATTGTCTTGAAGATATATATGGCAAATTATATAGAATTAAAATATATGAAGCCAAAAATTGCTGGAAATGCAAAGAAAAAGAGGGCAATTGGACATTTAAATAGATCTTAGTCTTTAAAGATCAAGCTAAACATTAGTGGGAATCTGAGCTAAGTCTGAAAGTAATAGAATTGTACCAATGGTATGTTCTTCATTTTCACAAAGCACTGCAGGTATGTTGACTAATGTTGACTAATGAAGCTAACTGGTATTGTTGTTATTGTTGGAGTTAGTGCGGGGTCCTTGGGTTCACTCTGGGAAAGGTTTCACCAGAGCTTCCTGTTCAGCGGCATGCGACGAGTTTCCCAGAGAGTTTCTCCACGAGACAGAAAGGTAGTTATATTTAAAGAAAGGTTTATTAGGAGAGGGACAGAAAAGGACAGAAAAGTCAAGTACACTTGTATAGACACAAGCAGGCAGGAAGAGCTGTCCCAGAAGGGACAGGTTTGCTAAGAGAGGCCTCATGGTTGCAGGCAGGCAGGAAGGCTGCTGCCCAGCAGAGGGAGAGAGTTGGTGAAAAGAGGCACCTGCATAGACACAGGTGGGCAGTGGGATTGCTGCCCTGAGCCAGTGCAGAGACTACACTGATAAAGTCTTCTTCTGTTTGGGGGTGGGGTGGTGGTGTCACTCCTTGTGAGCTGTCGTTTGGTTGCTAATTTTGGCTAACTATGTAGAATTTGACCAGGACCAGAGCTTCTACAATGGGCTCAATCTCCATATCTTTACCTTTGGAGTCTGTTGGGCTCAATCTCCATATGTTTAGACTGTCCCTAAGAATACTAGTGTGACCACGCCTCGCCTCGGGATACTTGTTTCCGCAATTGGCAACTGTGTTGATGGCTTTGCTAATCTCTTCTGTCCCCACCTCCATGTGTGAGCCAGTTTCTGGTCTTGTGGCGCCTCCCTTTTTAGTTTTTTTCTATTCTTGTCCTCCATCAACCACCATGAAATGCAAAAATTGTCTGTTAGACTAGAAAATACCCAAAATTCTAAAAAGTAAAAACATCAAACCATATTATCCACAATTCATAATTAAAATAGAAACAAATCAAAATATCTGACCATTTTTAAATTTTAAAACTTTTTCCGATACTCTAAGCAACTTCTAAGTTTAAGAAGTCAACACCACAATTGCAGAAAGAAGCAGTTATTGCTGGCTGCATTTTCTGAAACATGTTCCTTCCTTCCTTATTTCAAACTTTACCCTGATTTTGTTCCTGTGTCCGCTCTCCTCCACGGAGCTACCTGCTTCAGGCGAGGTGGGCTCCACTCCAGCTTGCTTGCTCTAAGTCAAGTCAGTCTCACTCCTGACTAGCCATCAGTTGGGGGATGGACATATTAATCAATCCTAGTGAATTAACTTAGCAGGAGACTCTAAGGAGTGACTTCTGGGAAAGGACTACTTCAGCGCCAAAAAGAAACTGCCTTTTTTGCATGTGGAAATTGTCCTGGACATGTGTTGACCATTAGGGGAACATTGAATACAAGGAATTGCCCCTAAGTTCAACAAGGAAAGTTTCTCTCTATTCCTTTTTCCCACCCCTGGAAAACCAGCATGTCCTTAAGAGATTCATTACCACCTTTATTCTCTTCAGGTGATTTTTTTTTTATCTTGATGATTTTTTTTTCCTGCCATTTTCTTATCAAGGGTTTGTACACAATGTATAATTATGCCACTCAAGGTGACAGCCACTTTGGAAGTTCTCCATGCATCAGCATACAATTTGGGGAATCATCAGCCTGCCCCAAGAAAGCATAAATTTCAGCCAAAGAAATTGTTTGGATAGAGATCTCCCAAAATTAGATCAGCTTTTATTCTGGAAGTCCTCCTGTCCTTTCTGAAAGGAAACTAGAGAAAAGTCTTCTTTCTACCAAATGCTGGAATGTATACTCGTATCCCACTCGATTTCCTCAGCTGAAACAGAACTAGCCAAAAGCAGATATTAAGAAATCAGCCCTGCACCCTGCAACAGAGAAAGGTGTCTAACATGTAAAGTGTTGGTTAAAATGATAGACATTTAGCAAAAATTGTTAGAGGGAAAAGATATCTCTAAAATGCATGTTATCAGCATCTCTTACAAATTATTTTTGAAATTCCCTAACTCCTGAGTATCATGAGAAACTCCCTACATAAATATCAAAAGACTAGCTCCTCCCTTGGTGAATTCAGGCAATTCTCAGGTGAAATTGTTAGGGGGAAAAGGATGTCCTAAAGCTAATTCCATACAGGCTTTGTGGACTCCACCCCCACCCCAGGCCAAAGCCAAAGACACTGGGAACTCCAAATCCCATCACCACCCAAGGGAAGGTGGCTGGAACCTGAGGGTGGGGTTAAGCAGCCAGGTGTGGTATAAAACCAGACATGTAGGCTTTGGGGGATTCCCCTTTATGGATCCCCCCAGCTCAGAGCGTCTGGCCAGCTCTGAGAGTGCCTTTGGGTTTCCAGGTCGTTGGATCGGGTAGGACGCAGTAAAGACTTTATTTCCCTATTTTCTCCCTGAGTTGTACATTTCCTCAATTCCTTTTCCCTTGTAAATAAACCTTTCATTAACCTTTTGTGTGTGCCTGTAGTGGAGTATTAATAAGTCCCTTGTAAGCGCGCGGGTGAGGACCCACAGCCAGGCAACCAGTTTTATATCGGGGCTGCTCCGTAACAATATTAGATTATATGGGGTATAAAAGAAAGTCTGAGATTTTGAGTAGCTAAAGAACTGGGATGTGATGGTCAACCTGTAACAGGGTGGTCCCCAGGAAAGGGAGGTTCCAGGTTCCCTTCCCCACCCAAGGAGGGTGGAGCTGAGCAGGGAGAGAAGAAGCTGCAGAGGGGACTGAGGAAGGAAGGAAGCAGGATGGAGCCAGGAGCCCTGGAGGAGGCACATGGAGAGAGAGACATGTGAAGAAACTACACTTGCCTAGGAGTGGAATTGCTGGGTCATATGGAAGCTCTATATTTAGTAGGCCCAGAAATCTCCACACAGCTCTCCATAGTGGTTGGACCAGTTTGCACTCCCACCAACAGTGCAGGAGAGTTCCTTTTTCTCCACACCCTCGCCAACATTTGCTGTTGCTAGTTTTTTTAACATGTGCCATTCTCACTGGTGTAAGATGGTATCTCAGGGTAGTTTTGATTTGCATTTCCCTGATTACAAGTGATGTTGAACATTTTTTCATATGCCTGTTGGCCATTTGCATTTCCTCTTCAAAGAAGTTTGGTATTTACCCAAAGGACACAGAAACATCAATTCCAAAGAACACCTGCACCCCTATGTTTATAGCAGCACTGTTTACAATAGCTAAGCTTTGGAAACAACCCAAATGCCCAAAAACAGATGACTGGATCAAGAAGATGTGGTACGTATACACCATGGAATATTACTCAGCATTCAAAAAGATAAACACATGCAATTTGCAGCAACATGGATGGCGCTGGAAGGGATCATGCTCAGCGAAATAAGCCAGAAAGAAAAAGAAAAATACCGGATGGTCTCACTCATAGCAGGAATCTAGAAAACTTAAATAAGGGACCAGGAAAATGAATAACTATAAGAAAGTGAAAATCAACAAGAAACTATGAACCAGACACTTTTTTGGGGGGGGGAGGGGAGGGATTGGGATCAGAATGGGGGGCTTGCAATTGTATGGGAATATAAAAATAAAATATATATTAAAAAAAAAAAAACTACACTTGCCTTTTGGTCGTGGACTGGGTGACACAGATGTGGGTGAGAGACGCATGGGGAAGTGACAATGGTGGTTTTTGTCTTGATTTTGATTTTGCTCTTTCCTTCCAGACTTGTCTGGTTGTTTCTGAACCTTTTCTGTGTATCCCCACTGGAGATGCTTTAGACTTGTGGCAGGCTTTGGGGCCTTGTTCTGGGCCAGTCTTGTGTGGGTGGACTTTTACCCATGAGGAGACGGGTAACTTTGAGTGTTTGATTTAAAAACTGTGTTCTTTGCCTTTCCTGTATTGTTTCCTAATTGTATTAAATTTCCTTCCCATTAAAGTCTCATGTTTTGTGTTGATGTGGCAGATGGCAGAACCTATTTAGAGCAGGCAGGTTTGCGGGGTCTGGGGTGCCCCTCTCCCTGCCCTGTAACAAACCCAATTCTACTTGGCAAATACTTTCCTCCTTCTGTATGAAATTGAAGTCTTATCATTTTTTTTATTGAGGTAATATTGGTTGTGGTTCTTATACACAATAGAATACTTCTCAGCAATCAAAAAAGACAAACTCATGCCATTTGCAGCAACATGTATGGAGCAGGAAGGAATTATGATAGCGGAAATATGTCAGAAGGAGAGACAAATAGCAGATAGTGTCACTTATAAGTGGAAGACAGTGAAATTAAGCAAAGGAGTAGATAAAGCCAAACTTAAAAACCAATTCTGGAAAATTGATTATAGAACTGAGGAATGAAAAGTACTATTTTATATTCTGATATTATGGTTTTATTTTTTACATTCACTAAGGTCTAGAAGGAGATCTTGAAAAACTCACCAGTGGGTTCTACTTCTGGCAATGGCAGACTAGTGGTTTTAACCCAAATCTCTCTCTAAAAACAATTTCATAATCTAAACAAAATGTCTTGAATATATATTTGAAGGCATAGGAAATCCACCAAGATTATAAAAAAATCTAGGACTTGGTTCAGAATAAAATAGGGAAACAAGAACCTAGCCTATCATTTCGGTTTCCCTAGAGGCCAAGGAAAATTCTACAGGCAAATATATATTTAAGATATATGATCTATAAATATGTTCCCCATTCTGGGGGTTTTATTTTTAATTTGTTGACGGTGACTTTTCAAACACAGAAGTTTTAAGTTTTGATGAAATTCAATTTAGCTATTTTTTTATTGCCTGTGCCCTCTAAGAATCCACTGTCTAATCCAATATCATGAAACACACCTTGTTTTCTTCTAAGAGTTTATACTATTAACATTTAGATTCCATTTTGAAATTGTTTTATAAATATCGTGTGAGGTAAGCCTCCAACTTCATTCATTTACATCTGGATATCCAATTGTCTCAGCATCATTTGGTGAAAAGACCATTTTCTCCCCCCAATGATCATAAATTTCCTGAGAGTTTATTTCTGGACTCTTAGTTCTAATACATTGTTCTGTCTGTGTATAATTATACCAATAACACCCTAAGTGTATCCTAGTAGTAAGGTTTGAAATCAGGAAGTGTAAGTCTTTGTTCTTTTTCAAGAGTATTTTGACTTTTCATTGCCCTTTGGATTTCCATATGATTTTAGGGTCAGTTTGTTTGTCACTTTCTTCAAAGGAGACAGCTGGGACTACAAGGATTGTGCAGAATCTATAAACCAGTTTTAGAGCATATCTACCTTAACAGTATTGTCTTTTGATGCATGAAAATGGAGTGTCTTTCCCTTTATTTATATCTTTTTGAGTTTCAACAATGTTTTGTAGTGTTAAAAATCAAAATTCTTCAGAATAAATTCAGAGATCTAACTGGATTTATTAAACCATGCATAAATTATCTCATCTAGCAAGGAAAAAGACACAGCAAGGGGCTTGCACAAAATGGAAGTTTTTTAAGTCAGACTGTGGGAGGAAAAAGGTTGTTAACAAAAGAAAAGTTTATTTCAGGAAAGCCAACTTCCCTCAGGAGAAGACAAAGGGCTCCTAGCATGCAAATGACCTCACTAGTGTAGTGCTGAGGAAATTCCAGATTGATTAGTTTAAAATTACACTTTTGAGTTTGAAGGGCAATTAGATAATAATCCCAGATTGGGACCAACCATGAACAATTCCAGTTTAAGCCCATTTTTTCTTTTTTAAGAGTAATTTTGTTACAGACCTCCCCAAAATATGTGGGTCTGGAAAAGCACTAGGAGAAAGAATTCACGAGTTTTGGGTGAACCATACCAAGTTTATTAAAAGCTTATGCAGGAGGTACACCAGTACCAGGAACCAGTGCCATTGCCCTGGTTAAGGGGAAAGATTTTTAAATGGATGGGTGCCTGTGGTAGGTCAAAGGGAGCTTAATACGTTTGTTCTGGGGTGGGCTATGTCTTCGTGCATACAGCTTTCCAGGACACTATAAAATAATTATTAATCAAGATTCCACTCCTTTTGTTCTAGTGTGGTGCCTTGGGTTAGCCTGGTTATCCAGACCCTATTCGGATAAGATGCTAGCGTAGGGCTATTTTAGTTCACCTGTTCAAACAGGGTCTTGGTATCATAGCCCAAGACTTAATTTGCGTGTTTAGTCAGGGGCTGGGCAATCCAGCCAGTGATCCCTACAACTTGTTCAAATGGGCTGGGAAATTTAGTTAATAGTTCAATTTCTTTTTGTTCAGATAAAAGCTAGGCAACTTAGTGATTCAATTTCCTTTGCTCAGATAGGCAACTTATACCTGTATGAAATTTCTTTTTCCTAACTGCCTCGTTCTTCAGAATATAAAATTTTCAGTTTGTTTGTTAAATTATTCCTAAACTTTTTTTGCTGTTATTGTAGCTGGAAATGTTTGGGGTTGCTCATTATAAGTGTACAGAAATACAATTGCTTTTTTGTATATTGACCTTGTAATCCTGAAATCTTGCTGAACTTGTCTATTAGTTCTAATAACTTTTAATGGCTTTCTTAGGATTGCCTACTTACAAGATCATTTCATCTGTGAATGGAGATAGTTATTCTTCCTTTTCAAACTGAATGACTAATCTTTTCCCTTTTTTTTTTCTTTTTTTGCCTAATTGATCTGGCTAGAACCTGTAGCACAATGCTGACTAGAAGTTGTAAAGAGGAATGTTCTTGTCTTCTTGACATCTTAGAGGGAAAGTAGTCAATGTTTCACATAATTAAATATGTTAATTCTGGAGGTTCATAGCTGCCCTTTATCAATGTGAAGAAATTTCTTTCTAGTCCTAATTTGCTGAGTGTTTTTATTATGAAGGAGTGTTAGAGTTTGTCAAATGCTTTTGTCTGTATCTAATGAGAAAATTGTGTGGTTATTGTCCTTTATTCTATTGATATGTATATTAATTGGTTTTCAGATGCTAAAATGCTTGCTGTTTGAAGCCTCTAAGTTTGTGGTAATTTGTTATGTAGCAGAGAAAACTAATACAGCAACAGAAGAATAGTAATTATAATAGTTAACATTTATTGAAAATGTATTATGTGTCAGGAACTACTTAAGTGATCCCTATTATTATTTACTTAATCCCAAAACATTCAAAGAGGCCACTATTATTATTCCTATTTCCCATATGGTGAACCAGAGTCTCAGAGAAGGAACCCACCCATAGCAGGTAACTATTCATGTACAGTAGAAGTGAAATTTGAAGGTGGAGAGTTTGACCCAGAATGTATGCTGCTAAAGAAGGAAGACCTCCTTCATACCAGCCAACCAAGGGCATGAGTAGGCCCCAAAGAGCCAACTCTCCCCACTAACCTCTGCCCTGGTAGAGTGCTCCTTCCAGCACCATCTCCCAGAGCTGACAAAAACTCTGCATCACAGCAGTTGGCCACTGTGCCACAAGAAGAGTGAGTTTAACATTCTCTAGAAATGTAACAAGGTACAGAGAAATCTGTCAGAAGAGAGAGGGTCTGTCAGTGAACACTGGCTAGAAAGTAGCACCCCCAGATTATCTCCAGTCATCTTTAGAGGTGGTTGCAGACCTGCTCAAGGCAAAGTGGGCTCACAACATCAGGGGCTCCTGTTCCTGAGTCTGTTATGAAAGTCTGGGCCAGAGCTGAACAGCGTGAGGTAACAGAGAAGATACAAACCTGGCCCAGCGTATTCCCTCTCTGTCCATCCTCAAGACCCTCAACAGCTGCCACTCGATGAAACACTGAACAAATTTTTAAAGAATATTTAGTTGAAGAGGCTTCACGAATCATCAGTCTGCCTGGGATGCACACGTGTCTCAGACCAGGCCTGCCTCTTCCCACTAGAATATGTCAAAGCCAAGGGCTCTCTAGCCAATCTCAGTAATTAGCAAGAGTTAAGCTTTATGCTGTGTCCACAAACTGTATGGATTGCGGTGTTTCTGCTTAGCTGATCGGAAAATTGTAACACTTTGGTTTCAGTGTTTGCAGCAGCTTATAGCTGCGCATTCATTAATTATGCAAAACAGGCTTCAGGGGACCGATTCTATTGAGTTAATTAATATTAAGTGTTGCTAACCAATTAGCAGCTTCTGTCTTATTGTGGGGAGGTTACTATGGACATGCCAGGCAGAGTCGGCTCCCCTCACATTTCTCTGTCCTACTCCATCTCCCATCTGTGACAGCACCCCCAATCAGGATGCCATAGGCACTGGCTTCCTCTCCAGCTCTGAACCCACTGTCACCCTGGACCATTTCAATTCCAGTTGACCCTAAACTTCCAAGTGTGGACAAGTAAAATCAGCATCACGGGGATGCTTATAGAAATGCAGCGTGTCCAGCCCCACCTTAGGCATCATGAATCAGAATCTACATTTAGTAGCTCAAAGGCACATTAACATTTGAGAAGCGCTGATATAAAAGACATATTCAGGACCCTGCCCCACACAATTCCTGGTTCTTTTTAATCCAAAGCTTCCTGCTCCTTTACTTTAGTCACCACAGACCCCATGAACATACCTAGGAACTTGCCTTTCACCCACCTCTGTCATCTTACCAGCCTGTGCTGCTCTCTGACCATTTTCAAATTCCAGCACTCAGATCTCTCAGAGTCTCACTCCCAATGCAGACCTGAGGAAATTGTCTCTCCACTGGCCTTGCCATGACCTTCCACTCTGCCTGTTCCCTTGTAGCTTCCCATCTTTTCTCTTCTATGAGCATCACTGTAATCATTCTCTCTGCATGGTGTCAGACTCTTCTGCCCCATGTCAATCCCGTTACAAATGCTAAGGCTTCTGATCTGCTAGGAACCCTTCTACATGTCCCTAGAAGCTTTCTCCCACATTCCTGCCATTATGCCAAACTATCATCCCCCCTTTCAGCTCCTCATCTTATCAGGTGACTTCCCCCACGTCCCACAGAAAATTCCAAGCCATCCAGACAATTCCCATTCCAGTAGCCTTCAAACCTACATGCATCTGCAGGTATCTCTTTCTTCTTTGTCCTCTTCCTCAATAAGAGTTGTCCTTTCTGTCTAAGTTAGACTTTCACCCTGGGCTCTGCAGACCCTTTCTGGGAAGCTCCTTTCAGAAACTTGGTCCCATCAATCATGATTCCCTAAAACTTCAAACTTTCCCTCTCCTCCAGCTCCCTACAATTGTGCACTAATTCCATGCTTTCTTTCAAAGGTGTGGTGGTCATAGACTTTCCAAGTGCATTCCTTTTTTTTTTTTAAAGATTTATTTATTTATTTATACAAGCACTAGGTACAGTCAGAAGCGCGGGAGGGTGAGAGAATTCACCAGAGCCAGAGGGGGGAGCAGAGCAGGCAGAAGAACCGAAGCACACTGCTGAGGGGAGCAGCGGGCGGCAGGAGAGGTCTGAGCGCCATGCAGGACCCTCCTCCAGTGGCCGGGGAGCAGCCGGGGATTGAACCGGTGCCGCGGAGGCTTCAGGCAGCTTCGCAACCCAGCGCTCAACCGCTGCACCACTGGGGAGG
Source organism: Talpa occidentalis (assembly GCF_014898055.3). Lineage (NCBI taxonomy): Eukaryota > Metazoa > Chordata > Mammalia > Eulipotyphla > Talpidae > Talpa > Talpa occidentalis. The sequence continues at coordinate 13,902 of NW_023604815.1, read as the reverse complement.
CCCTGCATTCCTTTTTTAATGATTCACTGAACAGCCAGGCTCCTCAACTCCCACTCCCTCCTCACCTCTGAGCAATTCCTGTGAAGTCACCAATGGTAGATTGTCAGATCTGGCCTCACCCGGCCCCTATGTTGCTGGCATGTCCTCCTTCCTACAGCTTCTTTCCCCTTTGATTGAGCAGTACTGCTCTCTCCTCCAAGCCCTTTGACCTCTCCATCATTATTCTGCTAACTCCAAACTGTCCTATTTCCCTGAAGTACCTGAGTTCACCATGCTTTTCCTTAGCATTCTGCTTTATACAATTTATCCTCAATGACTTGGTTCAACCTCGGCTTTGACTTCCAATGTGAACAAAAGCCAGAACTAGGTCTCCAGCCCAGAATTCTATAGTGAGCCTTATACTGAGGGACATTTCTATTTATATGGATGACCCCAAAATCTCAAACACCAAAATCTCACATCCCACATGTGCCTCTGTGAGGCCCACTTTCAAGCTTTTCCAATCTTGAAGAATGAGACCGCTACTCATCTTGAAACCAAGACAGAAAATTGGAGGTCAGTTCTACCCACTTTCTCTGTCTGTCTCTGTGCTTACCTGTTGCCCCTCCTCACCTTCCTCGTCATCTTACTCTCTCATCCTCTTATCTCCTCCCCAGCTGATCTCTCAGTTCTTAGCTTCCTCTCCACCTAATTTCCTAACTTCTCTCTATTCCCTTTGTTCTTGTCTTAATTCAGGCTCTTGTCACTTCTCCTTTGATCACAAATATCCATATAATTATTTGCTTCCTATCAACCCTTCTCTAACCCATCTTTACATTATTGCCAGAGGAAGTTTTTAAAAAATGTAAATCTGATGATGACTCCAAGTCTAACTGTTTGACATTCTTCAATAGCTTCCCAAAGTCCTCAAAATAAAGTTCAAATTCTGCTTTTATAGCTCCTGACTACCTTTCTTATCCCTCATTCCTGCCACCCTTACACTTGCCCATCATAACCTCTGCATTCTTTCAGAGCTTACCAAGTCCTATCCATCTATGGAATGTGGCATGCTAATTGAAATGTAGCATTGTATTTCCTGTCCCCAGTAATCACAAATTCTTCTACCAGGAATGTCTTTCATCACTTTCTTCTTCTGATTAACTAGCTATAAAACTCAGTACTAGTTTTATCTCCTTTGGGAAGATTTTTTACCATTCCAACAATACAATGCCCTTTCCCTGTGCTAATGACAATAATATTTTAAATAGCTATCAGGATTTTCCATGTGTCTGTGCTAAGCACCTTACCGGCTTAACCTCATTCAATTCTCATAATAACACTATGAAAATTATTATCCTTATTTTACAAGGAGGCAGCTGAGGTTCAAAGAGAAATAACTTGATAGATGTCATATTGCAAATTCATGTTTTAAAATGAGTGATCCGTGTTGCTCCAAAGTCTAATCTCCTAACCATTATGTTGGATACCACTGTTCCCCGTGGCACGTGTTTGTCGTGGTGTCGTGGCTTCTGGCCATAGGTTTGTCTCTACCTGTGCCTCTCAGTAAAGGCAATGAGGTCTTTGAAGTCAGAGACTATGACTTTCTTATTTGTGCCCCTAGTGCAGACCACAGGGCCCTACATGCTAGCTGTATAATGAAACTGATAACATGATTTTATTATTTGGCCCTGTGGACGGGTTCCGAGTCCCTAAGGCTAGAAGGTGAGAATCAGAAGCTGAAAGGACTAACCAGTTTTCATGAGTATTAGTCTGCCTAAGCTGCCATAACAAAACTATATAACCTTGGTGGTGAAAATAACAGAAATTTATTTCCTCGGTTCTGAAGGCTGGAAATTCAAGATCAAGATTATAGCAAGACTTAGTTTCTAGTAAAGATTCTCTTCTTGGTTTGCCGGTTTATAGATTGATACCTTTTTACTATGTCCTCACATGATGGAGAAGAGTGAACTCTCTGCTGTCTCTTCCTCTTCTTATAAGGACCCCAATTCTATAACACTAGAGACCGACCTTTATGACTTCATTTAATCTTAATCACCTCTTTAATGGCCCTATCTTCTATACAATCACATATTGGGGCAGGAGAGGATCAAGGTTTCATCATAAAAACTTTAGGAGGACAGAGTTTAGTCCATAGCAATGACCTACACCCTTCCACTGTTTTAATGACCGTGCGGCATAAATCCTGCCAACGGTGGAGATTAAATGGTTTTGATCTTCAAAACTACTGGAAGTACCTGGGAGGATTCCAAGAAAACATACAGAGGAGGGGTCTTAAAGATTACATATAGGTTGAAAGGAGGTAAGCCACATTGCTGCTTAAGAAGAAGAAGCAGGGACAAGGTAAGACAGAATGTTGGAAGTCTCAGAGTATCCAGGATATATGTGGCTGGGAGCGGAGATTTGGACATCAGTCAGGTCACATAGGTTTGAAGGCTCTTTCCAGAAGCATGGTTTATATAGATCAAAGATTGCATCTCCTCTCCCATAACTTTTGATTGCTTTATTAGGGCTACCTGTGGAGCCCTAAACACCAGTGGAGGAGATCCTGAGACTGCATCTGAGTTCATCAGAAGGTGCAGCAATAGATTAGTGATGTCTGTCCTGGCTCCTAGTACAGAAGAATAAGAGCAGCAACAAGAATATTGGGGATTTGGCACCTCTGCTAAAGATGCTGGCGTCCGAGTATCTCTGGTGACCAAATTATCTCCTACCATTCCCACACAGAGTCTGCTATGTTCTGTAGGGTGTCATTTCCTGACCAGTGCTGGATCCCCTGCAGAGTTAGAAAGACTGACACATCCCCAAATCTGTATTTGGATTTATCTGGAGACTCCAAAATATTTCTACTTTTGCCCACAAGTTACCAAATTATCTCTTAAAAATTGATTAGTCCTTTGGGCTCTGATTCTCACCTTCTTAACCTTAGGTACTCAGACCCCATCCAAAGGGTCAACTAATGAACAGAAGTCATGTTATCTGTGCTCCCTTTCTCCATTCTTCCTGTGGCCCCTGATGACAGCCAAACTTCTCTTACCTTCTTCAATTATAAAACAAAAGTCTCCTTATATGTTAATGGAGATAAGCAGATCTGTGAGAAGATGGCTCTTGACCAGACCATGAGCCCCCTGCTCCTCCATCAAAGCACCTTATTACAGAGGAATTAAATTAGAAAACACTTAAATGCCACACAAATTCCTCCCCTGACTCTAACACCCCTGGTGGCCCTGGGGGCCTATGAATAGGTAAAATGTAATGAAACTTTACTATGCCAATGCACCACACCAAGTACTGTGCACACACTATCTTATTTAATCCTCCCATTAAATGCTAGGGAGAGAGTATATGTTGGGTTATGTGCTTTGGATTGGGATGCTGCTGTTTGAAGCCAGTGTTTATTTCCGTTATCTTTCTTTAGTAGACTGTTGAAAACCAAAGATGGAGTTTGTCTCTACATCTGAATCAAGCATTAAAAAGGAAAAGTCTTCCCTCTCCCACTTCTGAATCTGAAATTAAAAGGAAGAGGTCAGTAAGAATGAGAGTAAGGAAATTCCCCAATAATTGTGATAAAAGCTAGCATTTGTTGCACCCTGATTTGTGTTTTAAGAGCTCAACATGTATTTAATCTTCAGTACAGCCAGAGGAGGTAGGTATAATTTAAGAATAGAAAATGAAGGCAATGCATAGTTAAATAACTTGCCCAAGGTCAAACAGCTGGTGAGCAATGGAACCAAAATTCAAATGCAGGGAGTTGAGTGCCAGCCCATGCTGACTCTAGGCCACTGGGCAATGCTGGCATGTCCAAGAAGGTGGGACTCAGGAAGCCAGGTCACCTCAGGTCAGTCAGGCTTCCCTTGCAAGTTAAATATTCTTCAGACCAGAAGCCAACTTTCAGGGCCTCATTTTTTAACCAAGTAAGGTCCTTCTGGGCACAGAAGGCGGCTGTCACCATGCTGACCTGCATGCTTGCCAGGCTTGCCAGCTTGCCCCTGACACATCCTATAGCACCTGCAAGTAATAATACTGTGAAAGAGCAAATTGAAATACAACTCCCCTGACACTGGGAGAGAATGGGAGGAATCAGGAATTGTCATGGGAAATCTGTCCTGTTGCATTTTTCATATTTCTGCTGTCAAAGTGAGTCAACTGGACCCTCCATGAAAGTGAAAAGAAGAGCAAAGCATAGACTCAGTATTCTTGTCAGAGCCCATTAAGGTGACAGTGCAGGCAGCAGGTGGTGGTATTAACATGTCATTTCCGTGGTTAATTTGAAGAGTCCCTTCCCTCTCTCTCCTCCCTCCCAATTCTCTCTCTCTCTCTCTCTCTCACTCATATGCATGCACGCACGCACGCACACCCCTCAAAGCACAGGGATCTGAATGACCTGAAGATGCGACCTAAGGTAACTGCAGCTGCATTTCCCACTGGGTGCTCTGCCAACACTTGTGGTGAGGAAAGTTAATAAACTTGGGGTTAACACAGGGCCCTGTGCTCTGATCATTTGGGGAATGCTGGATTAAGCAGAGTTTGTTGTTTCCCACAGGACCCCTCGGGGCCTTGAACACATTCATGTACGCTGTCCATCTCCAGGAGCTGGACGGAGCATGCAGAATTGCCTAAATCCCTTAGCCCACTGGTGTTGCAGATAAAACACCATGAAAACTGCTTTCTACAGCCATTTTACAGGCCTGATCTTCTCTCCTTGATGCCAGCTGCTGAAACCTCTGCCTGTAGCTTTTGCCTCACTAACCAACCTGCCCAAGGTGAGAAGAAAGGATCTCAGTCTCACCAACAGGGGGTACTTAAGAAGATTATCAGGACAGAGATTCAGCACCCTGACCCCTGGTGCCTACTGAACATAACCTGCTCTTGCTCCTGACTCTCTCTCACTATGGGGGGGGGAGGGGGGGAGGGTTCAGTCCTTACATCCTGTCCAGTTTCTTTGCCCAGCACTTGATTCTTATGCTAGATTTGAACCCTGTTGTCATTACCACCCCACTTGCCTCTTGGGTCTGATCCTTGTTTCTCTCTAGCCTCCCCTCCCCAGGGTCTATGTTCTGCATAGAACCAACTATTCTGCTTCTGCCTGGAATTTTCTGTGGCTTCAGTGTTCACTGAGAATACCATTGCCCTTCAGCTCGCATGACCTTGACTATTATTTACCACTTGGGTGACCCCTAATTGCCCCCACCTGGCCCCTGGTATAGACATCTATTATCTGTGCCCAAGTATGACAAACCCTTTGGCTTTTGAACAATAGAATAGTCACTACTACAACTGGCTCCAGACTCACAGCCAGACCATGTACCATCCTAGCACTAGCTACCTCTCCATCGATCCCCTCTGCTGCTGAGGTCCTGCCATGCTCAGTGGCCAGGCCTTTCCCAAGTTGGCATTTTCAGATAAGGTCTCTATTACAACACATGTCAGCAAGACACAGAGATGCAGTGTAGGGCTCAAGACCTTAAAAGGTGAGGATTCCTGGGAATTCCCCTGGGCATTGAGCTGGCTGAGTTTAATGGAGTTCATTCTGTGGTCTAGATTTTCTGTGAAGAATAGGACAGTTATATTACATCAATGATTCCAAGATTTCATAGACCATTACAATTTCAAAAATATTCTTTGGGAGATTTAAAAATGTTGGCAACCAAGAAAGGGACAATAAAAAAATAGCTATAATCTGTCACCACCAGTATTTCATGCAACAAAAACTGTATTTTAATATATTTTTACATTTTTCAGTAGGGTTTTTTTTTTTTACTTTTTATTTTATTTATTTTTTCCTTTGTATCTTAATATTTTTTAAAGCAGGGGGAAAAATTACAGCATTTAAAAATTAGTTCTATGGAAATTTCCTGTTCTTTCCCTATCCAAGGTCAATAGGAATTGATCAACCCTAGCCTGGGACCTAAAATTTTGGAGCCACTGCCCAAGAGGTCTTCAAGGTCTCTTCAGATGCCCTACTTGTCTAGTTAACTTTTCCTTACTGCTTGCAGCCAGACATATCTGACAGTTCAGATTATTGGGTAACAATTCTTTTTTTAAAAGATTTATTTATGCATATAAAAATGGGGGTACAAGCCAGAGGTGCGGGCAGTGAGAAGATCCACTAGAGACAGAGAGGGGAACAGAACAAGGAGATTGACTGAAACACACTGCTGAGGGGAACAGCGGGTGAGACAGGAGAGGCCTGCCATGCCATGTGGGTTGCTTCCTCGCTGGGGATCAAACTTGTGCTGTGGTGGCTGTGGTTAGCGTCATAGGTTGCGTCTTACCCCTTGCACCATCAGGAAGGCTCAACAATTCTTTTTATGAAAACAAATTCTGTTTTTCTGTAATGCTTACACCTTGGCCTTGGTCCTGCCTTGACCCAGAATGTATTTACTGCCTCTTTTCTAAGGCCTTCCTTTGGACATTTGAAGACCCTGCCCCAGACCTTCCTCAGGCTTCCCTTCCCTTCCCCTCCCCTATGTCAGAATTGGACTCTAGGTAGACCTCCCAAGGAGAAAAAGACAGCACAACCAGTGCCACTATCTCTATGAGCTGAACAAGGGGCCGATGAACATTTGTTCATAATTAACAACAAATAAATCTGCCTCTCTTATTCTTATTAACCAATCTTAACCCAGGTTCCTTAAGTGCTACTTGTCATGTTTCATATGAGAAAGGCATATTCATGTCTCCATGGTGCCAAGGAAAGACTCTAGGTCACTCATTGCATGCAAAATGGCAGCTCTCCTTTGTCATCCATCAGCGAGGCAGCAGGCCAGGAGGACTGACTGCCCAAAGACTTGGTAACAACCCAGCACCTGTCAAACCCTGGGCCAATGGAACTGAAAACCATAGCATTTCCACTAAGAACTGTAGTGATAGGAGCATCCAAAGCAAGATCTGCCAGGCAAAGACTCACTAACAGATAACTCCGTGGGCGACAAGATCTGGGCCTGGAAACAGGCATGGTCCTTTCTTCTACCTGTCACCTGCCTACCTGCACGAATTCAGAGGCTCATTCTGTGGCCCTTCCCCAAGAGTCCATGCATCCAAAACTGGGACTGCAGAAGCCAATTACACGAACAAAACCTCCAGGACACAGACAGGCTGGTAAAGGGCACTCAGAATCCCAGGCTCCACCCACTTGCCCTGTATCCAAAATCTCTCAAAGCCCTTGTGGGCTCAGGGCCACCTTGCTCTCCCATTCCTACGTCCTCTATTCATCACCTCCACTTTACTCATGAAAAGAGGTTTTAAATGATTCAGCCTTGCATGAAATGAGGTGATGGCAGGGGTTTACAAACTCTTTCTGTTAGTGGACAGATAGTATTTTTAGTTTTATGGGCCAACTGCTCAACTCTGCTGCTACAGTGAAAAATAGCCATAAATAATATGTAAATGATGGGCATGTCTCAATACCAATAAAACTTTATTAACAACAACATTAGGTGGCAAGTAGGATTTGGCCCCCTGCTTTACAATGACCAAAATGAAAACAAATGCAGGTGTTAGCATTTGTCTTTAAATGAACTAGGTTGAAATGGGATAGGGTGGGATGGGGTGGGGAAGGGGTGTAGAGGGATAGACTAGAATAGAACATGAAGATTGTTACATAGAGATATAGGTATTGTTTTGTGAGTATTTGGTTATAAATATTTTTTATTCAAACACTCCATTTTCTATGTGTGGCTTATGTTCTAAATCATTATTATAAATGTATTTCTTAGTCTAAGTCAGGATCAGAAATTTGAAATACACTAACACTGTAGACAGAATCTTCAACTAGAAACCAGGTGGCCTTGGTTAAAATAGTTTATTCTATTCTGCCACTGGCTTGTACTTTGATCTTTGAGAAGTTACACCTCACCCTGAACCTCAGTTTTCCCATCTGTAAACTGGGAGATCTGGTGATGAGGTCAGTGTTCACTTCCGGTTCTGAGGTTCTGTGATGGTATTGCCGTCACCTAGGGCAACTGATCAGGTTTCAGTTCAGATACTTCCATGGAATCTTATTTTCACCCCTAGGACCTCTACCCCTCTCCAGCCCTCTCTCTTTTTGACTGAAAACCATTTACTTCATTCATACCTTGAAACTTCATTTAACAAATCAACCCCAGTTGGTGGGTGAGACTGAAGTGTATAGAGAGGAAGGACTTGCCCCAAAACGCTCATCTCATAAGTGCCTGAACCAAACTCAAATGTTTGGCTTGGGTTTTTGTTTTTCTGTTTTTTTGTTTTTTTGTTTTGTGGGACCCTTGCCGGCGGCCTGGGAACTAACCGCACTGTAGAGGCTGCGGGCAGCCTCCCAGCCAGCGCTCAACCGCTGCGCCACCGGGGAGGCCCTTTGGCTTGTTTTTTTTTATATCTAAAATCTGTATCTAGGGCCTCTCTGGTGGCACAGGCAGTTGAGCCCCGCACTGTGAAGCTGTCTGCAGCCTCTACAGTGCGTTCGATCCCAGCCGGCTGGCGAGAAACCCACATGGTGCAGCAGACCTCTCCTGTCTCGCCCACTGTTCCCCTCAGCAGTGTATTTCATCAGTCTGCCTGTTCTGGTCTCCACTCTGTCTCTGGTGAATCCTTTCACCCTCCTGTGCATCTGGCCTGTACCCTGGTTCTTGTATAAATAAATAAATCTTTTTAAATAAATAAATATATAATATCCATATCTTTTTCTCCATACCATGAACCTCCTCGGGGACAGTAGTTTGCACACAAGCCCAGGCCCCAAGCTGCAGCTCACTCTCCATTTCTACTAAGATCAATTCCTAAACACTTAAACAAAGCAGATTGTGAACACCAGTGCAGGCTTAGCGAGAACAGGTCATGTCAATTCACATCCTTTCCATTTTGCATGGGTTATTAGATCTGCAGACCAGGGAAATCAAATACAGAACATGTATCTGAGCTTCCAGAAGATCCTGACAGGGTGTCTCTCAGGGCTATGCAGAGCAGCTGGTGAGATGAAGGCTGGAGAATGATTGAAACAGGCTCATGGTTGGTAGGTCATGAACAAAAAGCATCATTTAATGGAGTGAGGAGGGTCATGGGAGTGAGATTCCAATGCTTATGTATGAGTGGAGGGAGCAATGAAGACTCTGGTGAATAGAAAGGGGTGCAATCAGTCTAGAGGGGGCAGCACTCACCCCACTGCTATCTACTGTGTCCTTGAGGAGAATTGGGCCTGTACAGCCAGAGCCCCTGGTTTTTCAAAGATAGTAGACATCTGACTTTGCCATTATTAAAGCACATTCCTATTAAAAGACAAGCACTGTATGCAAGACCAGTGAAACAAGTTCTGGGTTCAATAAAACTTCTGGATTCCAGTTTGTGACATCTGGGTTAAAAATTTGCTGTCAACCTAGAGGAATTTCTCCATGTAATACAAGACTCTTATCTCTGTCTTGTCCTTGTCACCATTTTCATCACAGGCTTTAATGAGGATACAGAAGCACTATTATCACACAGACAGATGACAGGAAACTGGAAGGGAGGGCAGGATCAAAATTCAAAGTGATTCTCGCACTCTGGACCATGAAATCAACATAACAAGATGAGACAGAGAAAAATGTCAGGGTGTATATCATGGGCCAAAAAATGTGAGAACGTATTTAGTCCTATTCATGCCATATTTTCAGCTCTCTGCTCCCCTACATGCTTGGGGGCCCTCACATTCAGCTCCTCTTCTGGTGGTTCCTTCTCCTCTGACCGCCCCAAAGTCCTTTCCTCTCTCGAGTGATGCTGTTGTCCTCAGCCAAGGGCCTCTGCAACCCCTGCTTTACCTCCTATAGGCTGGAGCCCAAGCCTACAACAGACGGCTCCATCCAAAGTGAACAGCAAACCAGTCCTGATTACCTTTTTTTTAAAGATTTATTGGTCTCACTCATAGCAGGAATCTAGAAAACTTAAATAAGGGACCAGGAAAATGAATAACCATAAGAAAGTGAAAATCAAAATCAACAAAAACTATGAACCAGAGACACTCTAGGGGGGGTAGGGGGCGGGGGGGAGGGATTGGGGTCAAATAAGGGGGTTGCAATTGTATGGGGAATATAAAAATAAAATTTATTATAAAAAAAGATTATTTATGAATACAAGAACTGGGGTACAGGCCAGAGGTGTGGGGAGAGGTGAGAGGATTCACCAGACAGAGCCGGAAACAGAACAGGCAGATCTACTGAAATACTCTGCTGAGGGGAGCAGTGGGCGAGTCAGGAGAGGTCTGGTGCACCATGTGGGTATCTCCCTAGCCGGGGATCGAACTCGTGCTACAGTGGCTGCAGATTGCTTCATAGGTTGCATCTTAACCCCTTGCACCACCAGGGAGGCCCAGACCTGATTATCTTAATAGACATTGAAGACCTAAACACCAGGGGAGTCACCCAGCCTCAAGAGGTTCATGAGCCAGGCCCAGCTGGGCTTGTGCCTCAGGCTGTGGGGAGGACCAGACTTCACACTCTCTGGGTCATGAGAATGTCATCCCCACCAGGGCAGGATCCTGCCCAAAGCGTTCTTCACTATCAGCCTAGCAAGTAGCACAAAGCCTGGCCCAGATACGGTATACAATAGATGTTAGTGGCAGGGCTATAATAACATACATTTTAGATAGTCAGAGAAATTTAAATATTGACTATGAATTAGGTGACACTATTAATTTAACAAAAAATTAATAGTATTAAGTGTGATGATGGCATTGTCCTATAAAAAAGGTTAACTTCATTGGGGGGGAGGGTAGTGCAAATTAGTCATGTAGAAGCAGGATGAAATGATGTCAAGATTTGCTTTAATATCTCTAGCTTAAGGGGAAAAAAAGAGGAGGCAGTTCAGATTAAACTCTCTATTTTTACATGTTACATTTTCATAATATGGGCAAGGCTGTCTGGTAGGCCTCCCACCAACTGAAGCGCTCTAACAAAGATTGATTGCTGCTGTCCCAGCTGCCTCACATGAAGCCCTTCTTCCTTTTGGCTGCCCCCCGCTGGGGACTGGAGTGGTAAGTCCTGCCTTCTGATGAGAAAGGACTCAGATTCTCTTCACTCACTGACAGCCCTCAAACTCCCTCCTGCTACTTCCCAGTCAGACTCTGGGAGGAAACCCTGGGCTTGGAATGAGCAGTACGACGGTCAGAAAAATGATTCCAAACTTGAACATATGTCAAAATGTTCGGTATATACCCTTTGATGACATCGAGCAGTAAAGGGTACCCAAGAAATATCTAGGGAGTTATATTGGTTCATTATTTACTGATTTACTGATCTAAAGCCCCAAATTTACAAAAGTTACATGTGAACTTGTTGATTTTAACTATTAGTAATGCAAACAATTTCTATGCAGCAAAAAAGATAACCCCAAAGTTTACATTTCTGGTCCCGTTGGAAAATAAAGCTTTTAGATACAAACCAGCAACATTCTCCTAGTATTTCCTATAACTAGCTTCTTAAACGCTCTTGGAGTTAGTTCTAATATCTTACTGGTTCCCACATTAATTAACAAGTAGAATAAAATCCTTAGCATATATTCATTTTATTTTAGTATGATAGTGATGTTTGATAACATTTTGAAAATTATTCTTTATCAGTATCCTGGGACCAAGTTCCTGTGAATCAGGTGTTCCCACCCATTCTGCTGACATGGAACCCTGGGGTGGTCCATTTCCACTTTAGATAGCTCCAAGACTTAAAAAAATTCCTTTTATTTAACTAGCCTGTATCTCTAGAACTGTCTTCTTCTGCTAATGCAATGAAAAACAGCAAGGTAAATAAAACAAGATAAATCTGGGTTCAAATCCCAGCTCCCCTTCTTATTCGCTACCTGGAAGCTAATAAGACCTTGGGAAATATACTTGATCTCCCTGAGGAGAATTTGTCCTTATCTACCAGTAGTGAGTATTAAATGAGCTAGTGTATATAAAGCACTTAGCCCAGTGCCTGGCATATAATAGTTTACTTTATCTTCTCAATCATTTCCTCTTCATTCATTTATTCAACAAACATTTATAGAGGCTCTGGAGGTGAACGCTGAAGATGCAAATGTACAAAACAACAGCTCCTGTTCTGAGGATGAATGTAAATTAGCAGGAGAGAAAGAAATGTTTTAAAAGAAATTCTAATACAGCATGATAAGGACAACGGCAGAATCATGTACAAGACACAGAGGAGAAAGTGATTAGCTCTGAGGCAGAAGCAGGGGGTTGCCTAGTAGGCTGCCCAGATTCCCAGAGAATGGCTCAAATATGTTTTGAACATGAATAAGTTTTCCTGGTGCTCAAGAAGAGAGAAAACAACAAAGACTCAGAGAAATAAAATAACATTCTAGGCCTTGTTAGAGCAAATGAGGGGCAGAGAGATCATAGTGGGAGATGGAATGAGTAAAGAAGGAAGTTTGAATTTTTCCTTAAAAATGACAGAATTTTTGAAAGACTTTAGACAGACGGTAATATCGTATGTGTTTTTTTAAAAGATCATAGTGACAGCAATAGAAAACGAAGCAAGAAGACCACAAAAAATGTCTTTTGACTATTCAGTCCAAATAATGATGAAACAGAGGTGAAACCTAAAAACAGATTTGTTGGAGAGGAAAAATGTTTAGAAATAAAATTAGCCAGACTTCACCCCACAGGTCCTTGCTGAAAGGAGAGGCGCTGTGCTGGCCTTTAGCAAGGACTGTCAACCAACTGGTCAAGAGAGGGCTCCTGCTTCTAGGTAGCCCATCCGTAGGCCAGTCATTGACCAAAGCAGCAGCAGGTTGTGAATAAGATTAGCAGTAATTCACTTAGGAGAGTAAATTTCCCTCCAGGATCTAAACAGGAAAATGCAAAGATAACCAGTTAGTTGGGCCTCCCTGGTGGGCAGCAGGTTGAGCACAGCGCTGTGAAGCTGTCCGCAGCCTCTGCAGCAGCAGTTCAATTCCCGGCTGGCCAGGGAGATACCCACATGGGCGGCAGACCTCTCCTGTCTCGCCTGCTGCTCCCCTCAGCAGTGTATTTCAGTCAGTCTGCCTGTTTTGTTCCCCACTCTGTCTCTGGTGAATCCTCTCACTCTCCCTCACCTCTGTTCTTGTATAAATAATAAGTCTTTAAAAAAGAAGAAACACATTTAAAATATTAAAAAAAAAAAAGATAACCATTTAGTTGGTTAGTTGGGAACAGGAAGATAAGGGGGAATGATGGGCAAAGAGATGCATGGATGCTTTTGAAAAGAGATCAGTGTCTGAGCCAGCAACAGCCATGCCACCATGAGAGAAGTTGTTAAGTCCTCCAATCATCTACCTCAGGGGCATAGACATAGCTAAGCACATTAGGCTCCTTACAGCCAACAAGATTCCATCACCTTCTTTTGTAACTGCTCAAATGCTAAGGAAAGAAATGCATCTGGGTAAATATTTGATTATACGTTTCACTTAAGCCTTCCCTTCTTCAAGCTATTCTTTCAGCTCTTCTGCGTTGATGGTGATTTTGCTTTCTCTCCCCACTCTGATTTTCTCCATTACAGACTCCTCCTGAATGATCGTGCTTCATGACCTCAGTATCCAAAGTGAGGGCCATTAGCTCATTATTATTTATTTATTTATTTATTTATTTATTTATTTTTGTGGGACCCTCGCCTGCGGCTGGGGAACGAACCAGCACGCAGCCTCACAGACCAGCGCTCAACCGCTGCGCACCAGGGGAGGCCTCATTCTTTTTTAAAAAAAAAGATTTATATAAGAACTGGGGTACAGGCAGAGGCACTGGAGGGTGAGAGAAATCACCAGAGACAGAGCGGGGAGCAGAAAAGGAGACAGACTGAAAAAACACGCTGAGGGGAGCAGTGGGAGAGACAAGGAGAGGTCTGCCGTGCCATGTGCGTATCTCCCTGGCTGGCTGGGAATCAAACCTGCAACTGGAATGAACCTGCAACTCAGAGGCTGCTGACAGCT
>NW_023604814.1:14343-32100 GCF_014898055.3 Talpa occidentalis | reverse complement strand
ATGAAGTAATTGAGAACTTTCTTCTTTTTTAAGGTGTTTTTATAGCTCTAAACTATTTCAATGTATCCTATAAGGTCTTAGCAGTTTTTCCTTTGTCTCAAAATATTTTCTCATTTCTCGTGATTTCTCCTTTAACCCATTGGTTATCTAGTACTGGGTGGTTTCATTTCCAAATGCTCAAGAATTTCCCAAATTTTCTCTGCTATTGACTTCTAATTTCATTCAATTGTTATTTGAAAGTAAACACTGCATGATTTCAATCCTAGAAAATGTATTGAGATTGATTTCATGGTCAAATATAATATGGTAGATATGATCTGTCCTGGAAAGTGTTATGGGAGCACTGAAGAAGCAGCAGATAGCCATACAGATGGGATGCCAAAAATTCAGATTACTGGTCTCTATATTTCTTTTCTGACACATTTCTATATATTTCTTAGATTACAAAAAATTTCACTGAAACTATTATTTGGGATTAAAAATGAAAAGATAGCGCTTCCCTGATGGCGCAAGGGGTTAAGCACCACACTGTGAAGCTGCCTGCAGCCTCTGCAGCATGAGTTCGATCCCTGGCCAGGGAGGTGACCCACATGGCGCAGCAGACCTCTCCTGTCTCGCCCGCTACTTTCCTCAGCAGTGTACTTGAAACAGGGTGGTCCCAGGAAAGGAGGAGGTTCCCTGGGTTTGGGCTACCCCTCTCCCTGTCCTATAACATACTTAGTGTACTTCAGTCAATCTGCCTGTTCTGATCCCCACTCTGTCTTGTGGTGAATCCTCTCACCCCCCCACCCCCGCATCTCTGGCCTATACCCCAGCTCTTGTGTGCATAAATAAATAAATCTTTTTAAAAAATTAAAAAGGTAGCTCTATAAAGAGAATTCAAGTTTATCCAAAAATTGAAGATATGGGCAGATGCACTTTTATCTTCACTATTCTAATACTATTTAATTTTTTATTCTAAGGAAAACTGTTGAGCAGATGTTAATGAACACAAGGCCTAAACTGATTTCCTAGACTTTTAATCTCATTCTGATGTATTTTTTTCATCCATCATCAAATACATATCATTATGCTCTCTCTATATATCTATATACTTATATATATACATGCATATTTATACATATATGTGTATACATACACATACATACGGGGGAGGAGGGAAGTGTTG
Source organism: Talpa occidentalis (assembly GCF_014898055.3). Lineage (NCBI taxonomy): Eukaryota > Metazoa > Chordata > Mammalia > Eulipotyphla > Talpidae > Talpa > Talpa occidentalis. The sequence goes on along the minus strand of NW_023604814.1, from coordinate 30,932 downwards.
TACTCAAAAATCAAATAACGTCTTCAAAAAATAGTTTTTGACCTGTTCAAATTCCATTACTCTTTGAAATTTTTACTATGTCACTGACAAAACATCTCTAAACAACCTTTAAAACCTTTTCTGGGAATAAGGCTAAACATATATATACAAAATACTCCTTTACTGCCTACACAAAATTGTCTTATACAGATCAGCTAATGTGGATTTTTAATAATAATCCTTGTACTTTGTAAATGAATCATTTGACTTTTTTTTATGAATGTAGTGATAGTGTTGGTTTAGTTTCAATTCAAAGTTCAGGGATTTCATTATCCTATAAAACATATCCAGAGTTCAAAGTATTTAAGGGGGGGGAGGGTTAAACAAAATGCAAACATTTAATGCAACATTAAGCATGTGAAATAAAAACTTGATTGCCTAAAGAAAGCATGCTATGCTGTTACCCTGGTGACAGGTTAAAAAAGGGATTGTGAGCTGAATAGCTGTATGATATGAAATTAAAATGTTTCACATTGAACAATCCAAAATGAATTGGGAAAGGTTAGAGTAGAGGAGAGAGAAATCAATTCTCCAATGGCAATGGTGAATGGGAAAGAAGTATGAATAGGATTTGCCAGTGGGGTGCAACAGCTGCCAAATATCCTGCAGCCAAAGAATTACAATAATACTGATGGAGTGTGCATGGGCTTTGGAACCACTGCAGCCCCCCACAATAACAAGGGGATTCGGTCTTCACACAGGTCTTAGAATAGAATCAAAGAAAAGTGTTTTTAAAGACAATATTTAGCAAAGGATATACAAATACAGCATCCTATCCACTTAATATCTTGTACTTAATCTCACATGGATTTCTAAGTACTCATGTTAATTAAATGAAAATAGAATAGACAAAGTAGAAAGTAAGGCAAAATGAAAGGATAATGATTGAATAAATGTTTTCTCCTCTTCCTGCTTTAAGGGGCTGTATTAAATAATTTCACAGCCATTGTTTCATGATGTATGTTTGTGAATATATGCCCACGGTACTGCTGTTTATTACATAGTCAATTATCAGAACATCAATTTCATTGTCATACTAAAGTAGCATATCCAAGGACATACCTGAAGCCAGTAGGACACAAAGGTTGTTTTGGTGTCACAGATGGTGTAAATGTGTTAATAATTTGATCTGTCCTTTTACATTCAGAGACATCTGTAAGTAAATCAGTGCAACAACACCCTTTCTTGACAATTATTTTCATGTGGTTACCTTTTTCTGTTTCTTTCCCTGGTTATCTTTCAGTGACTAAGGTCAGATTTCAAAACCAGAAATGTTTATCATCTAATTGAAAACTTAATAAGGAACTATAACTCAAAAACCAGGTCACTGTTTGCTAACAGGAAGGAAAAAAAAAAAAACAGATAAAATGGCTCAAAATAAAAATCACTAAAAAATTGATACCCATTTTATCAGGAAAACAGATGAGGAAAGATAATACAATGCAAATGTAGACCCAATGGCTGTAATTCAAGTGACTGTCATTCCCCATCATGTTCAGGGACTAACAGAGCTCAAGAGGGGGTGGCCTCCAGAACCAGCTCAGAAACTGGACCAGGCTACCAAGGCTGAGCTCTGCCCAATGACAACCAGAAATGGGAGCACATCGTGTTTCAAAAACCTTCCAGACAGAAGTACTAGCACCAGCAATATCATAAGCCATAGTGACGGTTTTCCTGTTTTTGAGTGTTTAATCTCAACTCCAATAATAAGAGAGAAACTAGAAGGAAAAGGAATCAATGTTGAAACAACTGCAGGAAAGCTCATGTCCCCCTGACACCTGGTAGAGGAGCTGGGACCAAAATCCTCATCTTAACACCCTATCAGGTGCTGGTCCCTCTGCACTGCACCTACCACACTGGCATTTCAGAGCCCAGGGCAAGGAGCTGAAAGAATCAAGATGAGGGCCTCCCCGGTGGCTCAGCGGTTGAGCGCCCGCCTGCAAGGCTGCCCGCAGCCTCTGCATCACCGGTTCGATTCCTGGCTGCCGGGCAAGGGTCCCATATGGCGCACAGACCTCTCCTGCCGCCCACTGCTCCCCTCAGCAGTGTGCTTCGTCACTCTGCCTATTCTCTTCACTCTGGCTCTAGTGAATTCTCTCACCCTCCTGCGCCTCTGACTGTACCCAGTGCTTGTATAAATAGATAGATAGATAGATAGATAGATAGATAGATAGATAGATAGATAGATAGATAGATAGATAGATAGATCTTTAAAAAAAAAAAAACCAAGATGATCCAGCTATCCCAGCCTGAACCAGTCAACAGAAGGAGTGCCGCAAATAAAATGAGATACAAACAATTCTGAGAGCACAGCTACAGTGTCTAAGAATGTGGGGTGCACGATTGCACTGGTGAAACCACTAATATCACACCTACTAGTGCATTCTCCAGATTTATCAATTCTAAAAAAGTCAGATTTTCTTTTGAAAATTAACTTTTTAAAGTACCTTACTTTTTTGAAAGACTTATTTTGGTAAACTGGTATGGAGAAACGTTGATATTATACTATTTTTACATTTAAAAAAATCTTTCAAATCGAATGGCCCATCTCCAGTATAATCCCAAAACAGACATTAGTGTGTGTGGGTGTGAGAGAGAGAGAGAAAGAGAGAGAGAGAGAGAGAGAGAGAGAGAGAGAGAGAGAGAGAGAGAGAGAGAGAGAGAGAGATCCTGTTGAGAGTTGCCAGCACTAGCAATCTCCAATTTTTCTCTAACCAGATAGCTCAGGAGAAAGATAATAATCACAAAATTAAGGAGGTGGAGTTATAGAACAGAAGAGAGGAGATCTGCAATTTGCATAGCCACAAAACCTAACAAAAGAAAGCAGCAGTTGCAGAAATAACAAAGGGGAAAGGGAAGGGAGGAAACAGAGAAACAGAGGGCAGAGAAACCTTTTCATGAGCATCTGTGATAGCAGAGAGAGGCCTGGACCTGAGGAAGCTATGGGGAGGGCTTTGCCCAGAAAGGTGGAGCCTGGCATGCAAACAACATTGAGTTCTAAGGAAAACAGACATTTTGAGCAAAACTGAATGAAAGACTACGGAAAGGAACTAACTAGTTTTCTTTACTAATTTTTCATCCAATCATCAGTAAGTAAAATAAATGATTATGCCAAACCACAATGCCAACAAAGTAGTTTTAGCTTCAAATAACATGAAGTGATTGTTTAATACAACTTTTAATGATTCATTTCTGTCAATAAGTTTTTAGGAAAAGAATGATTATAAAGAAAAATAACTCCATGGTAGGTCAGCATGTGTTTGTGTAAACAATTAATTATATTTGCCAAATGTATTTACTGTCTGCCTAAGAAAAACTACTATTGTTTCTGTTATTAACTTTTCTCTTTCGGCAAAAATGCACTGCTGTCTTCTTACTATCCAAATAGTATGGGTACATATTACTAATGTCTTTTTCCAAGCCATAAACGATGAAAGAGTAAAAACCCACAGAGAAATTGGGAAAATAAGATTTGCAGCCAAAACAAGCAATACAAAGGAAGGGCTGGGGGCTACTGAGTCTGGGAGCATAAACATGACACGAGCACACCCATGACAGAGCACCACGGAGCCACATCTGGAGGCTGACTCTTCCACTCCAGTCCCAAGCCAATCATGAAAACATGACTCTGGAGCCAAAATGGGATTCAATCATCTGACATCAGCTTTGATGTCAGGGACTTTTTCAGATGCTCTTTGGCTAAACAAGATGATGCTTTGTCAAAAAGACTAATCTATTTTGCTAGATGTTATAGGTCTCTGCTGTTATGGGTTACTTTACAGTAAACTGGACAACTAAAAGTAACAACTTCAACAGAAAATAAAATCAACAGGAACTAATCTTTGTCTCATGGCAATATGTACACAATTATCTACATCATGGAGTTGCTGTACCACTTATGTCACTGATATAATTTTTCCCCAACCTCCAAAGGGTAAATGAGTCTAAAGCATTATAAGAAGAAAAGGATTTGGGGAGGAGGGTGAAACAAAGAGGCCCAGGAATCTGTCTCCTCACACCTCAGAATCTGGCTGAGTTAACTATTTTGGAACTCTGGAGGCGGCTGAAGGCTTGCAACTTTCTAGGGAACACTCAGATGGTAAACTGCAGTCAATTTCAGATCTCAGCACATTAACAGCTATCCATCCCCCAACCTAGTCATAAGCGGCTGTGCACACAGATTTCAGAAGAGAGGGTGGGCCAAGGATCCTATCCACCAAATATTGGAGATCCTTTCTCTGACAGCTGATAAGGTTGTGTATGGGGTACGCATCCATTATTATTGTGGCTCCCTCTATTGTTGCAAGCCCCCTTCCTGTGGCTGAAGTGGCTTCTAGGGAATTTTACCAGCCAGGGCTCCCTTTTTACCCCTTCATTTTTTGTTTTTTCCTCCTTCAAGAGTCAGGCATTAAAGACTAAGACATTAAAAAACAAATGCACATACAAGGAAAGTGACCACATATGCCCAGGGAGACACTGAGTGAAGACTGAAAAAGACCTTAATTTTATCACAGGCTGATCCTTGGCAAAGAGAGAGACACCACGAGAGTCCAAATAAACCAAAACAATAAACGAAAACAGTAAACACTGGGGAAGGAGACTTAATTCCAGAGTTACCACATTATTAGACTTGAATGCCCAGTGTTCAACCAAAAAAACCCCACAAACTATACAAAGAAATAGGAAAGCATGGCTTACTCAAAGGGTAGAAAAGAATACGTCTCTGAAAAAGCAAACACATTGGACAAAAGAATGGAAACAACTCAAAGTATAGAAAGATGTGGAGAAGGTAAATAAAATGATGTCCAAACAAAATGAAAACATCAATCAAAAGGTACAAAACCTAAAAAGGCATAAAAGAGAAATTCTGGAACTGGAAAACAATAAAACGGAAATGGAAAGCTCACTAGAGGAATTCAAAGGCAGGTTTCAGCAGGCAGAAGACAGAATCAGCTAACTTGAGGATGATGGCACCAAAGAAATGAACAAGAGTGAAGAACAGAAAGAAAAAAAGATTGAAGAAAAGAGAACAGAGCATAAGGGAACTATGGGAGTATATGACAAAATAATGGCTGAAAACTTCCCCGATTTGATGACAGACATGAATCAAAACATCTAAGAAACTAAAACTCCACGTAAGATAAAGGCAGAGACCCACACCAACCTATTATCATCAAAAGACAAAGACAGAGAGAGAATCTCCCAAGCAGCGAGAGAAGTAAATCATCCCATCACCACCAAAAAGATTATGAGCAGGTTGTTCATCCCAAACTTTGAAGGCCAAAGGCAGTCGGCTGACATATTCAGAGTGCTAAAACAAAAAGTAAATAATAACTGAAAACCAAGAACTCTAAATCCAGCAAAACTGTCTTCAAAAGCAAGGGGGAAATTAAGAGATTCTTAGTAAAAACTGAGGGAGTTTGTGGCTGCTGGACATGCCCTGTAAGAAATGCTCAGGGTTGGTTGGAACAAGAGGACCCTGAACTGTACCTAGAAGCCACATGAAAAAATGACTATCTCAGTGAAGGTAAACACATAGATCGTTATAAAAGCTATGACAATTGTAAGAACAGTCTGAAACCCCACTTCTTGTTCTCTCTACAATTTAAGGGGCTAACGCATTTTAAAAAGTAATTAGTAGACTAATGTCAGTACAATTATTACTTTGGTTTGAAAATCATTTTGTTTTTCACATAATTTAAGATACTAATGCATTTAAAGTAGTTATTAATTTATGGGTTTCGGCACAGAATTACAAAGATATTACATCTATGACATTAACATCTGCACCCATTCACTTTCTTCTGTCTTTACACTTCTACCTTCCCTAGAAATTTCAAGTAAATTAAATCAAATTCTATAACTGAGCAGGTTTATTTCTTTTAGCATGTTTTCTTTTTTAGATTTATGCATGAGGTATCAATACTTCAAGCTTTTCTGGTATAGAATTCCACTGTATGGATAGACAGTGTTTCTGTATCTGCTCATCTGAAGTGCATTATTTTAGTAGGTGTGTACTGCTGTGGCCTGTGGTTTTAATTTGTATTTCTTTAATGATCAGTGATGTTGAACATCTTTTCACGAACTTATTTTCCATTTGTATAACTTTGACACAAAATCTATGCCAAATATTCTATTTTTTTGAAATTGGCTTATTTTTGAGTTGTAAGAATTATTTACATACTATAAATACAAGTCCTTTTTTGGATATGTTTCTGAATGCCTTCTGCCATTTACTATATTAGCTTACCTTTTTCTTGCATATGTTTTGAAGAGCAAGTCTATTTTGCACATGTCTTAAGTTTTCTGTAGTAAAAAGAAAAAATATTCTTCCAAAGACTAGTAAAGAAATATTCACCATGAAATATTAAGGTTGAAAAAAAATAGAATTCAAGCTATATTCTCAGCTTAACTAATTATGCAAGATACATATGCCACTCGGATTTATGCATACATATACATACACACACACATACATACTTAGAAGGGAATGTATAAAAATGTGATAAGGAATTATTACAGAGTTTGTGAAAATATAGGTAAATTTTATTCTTTTCCTTTGTAAGCCTCCAGAGTCTTATCCATGGTAAGTCAGTGCTCTCTCTGCAAATGTATACATTTCTTAAAGATCAAATCAGGTCATGATTAGCTGCACTGAGGACTTCAGATATAATCAAGGTCCAAATAACATCTGAATGGAAAGGAATCACAATACGAAATTGTACTGACCAATAGAATAAAACACTAATACAAGTTATGGTTCTGGTTTTTTTTTTTTAAGATTTATTTATTGATTTTATACAAGAACCAGGGTACAGGTCAGATGCGCGGGAGGGTGAGAGGATTCACCAGAGACAGAGTGGGGAACAAAACAGGCAGACTGATGAAACACACTGCTGAGGGGAGCAGTGGGCGAGGCAGGAGGGTCTGCCGCACCATGTGGGATCCCGGCCGGCAGGGATCGAACTGGCGCTGCAGCGGCTGCGGACAGCTTCACAGCACGGCACTCAACCGCCTGCGCCACCAGGGGAGGCCCTGGTTCTGGTTTTAAAGGAAAAGCTAAGATCTCTCCTACACACACCTCCCTCCAGAACAGCACTGTTCCCCAGAACTGTGAGAAGAGAAAGGTTCCTTCCCACCCTTTCTTGCCCAGCACAGTAGCACTAACCACAATGCAGCAGTGGCCCCGGAGCTCCTGAGATGTGACCAGTGACCACAATGACACTGGGTTGTGGCTGAGAAGCTGAGTTTTTAATTAAGAGTTCCCAGAGGCACACTTGCTAGTGGCTACCACACAGGACAGCACAGCCTCGGGGAGAAATGACCACCTTCATGGCTCTGTTGGCCACTGTCACCTCCTTCTAGGCATCCAGTAACCCACCAACATGCTCTACCCTCTCCCCCTCCTCCCCCTAAAGAGCTATCAATCACCATTTTAAAAAGATGATGCAAACGCTTCCTATACTTCCTCTTGTGAAACAGAATGAGCGAAGCGTACCAGTTACCCCAAGATTTTCTGAGTAGAACCACATTAGCCATTAATGCACAGTCTCAACCTGGTCTCCATTTTCAGGGTGATGCAAGTTTCTGAGCTGTGCGGTGCTGTGCAGAGCTGCCTGGTCACCTGCCATCTTTGTGCTTTTTTATTTTTGTTCTTCCTCTTGGGGAAAAAGTGAAGGGGAAGAAACTGAAGTAACGCAACGTTATCAGCTACACTGTGCTCAAAGGAATGAACTTACGAAGGTCTGACGGCTCCAGGAAGGTCACAGACATGCACAACAAGTAGTTTTATCACTTACAATCATTACTGTCACAGCGCTTTGTCTTTACCTGGGTAGAAAGCATGTTCCCCCTTCCACTTACATCACCAGGAAGCTAAAAGGCAAACTTAGAACTCTTCCAGGTACTGATTCCTTTCTTGGTTTTTGTAAACAAGTTTCTTATATATTTTTTTAACTGTTCAGATTTATTCTTAAATTTTAAATTGTAAGAATTTCAAAGCTTTTTCCAAGATCAACAAAGTAAATAAACAGAAATAAGAGTAATTGCTTGAATAGATTTTCCATTAAGATTTCAGAGTATCTTACCTCAAGTGATGTTCAAATTAAAGGGGCCAAGATCCTTTTTTTCTTTCTGAATTTGCTCATTTGAACAAAAATAGAAGCAATATCATTTTTAAACAGTGTGACTTGACTACACTTCTCCAAACACCCATAAGAAAATCCAGAACCGAGATGCCAGATCCTTTATCTAACCATCTTTGATGCACATTAGATTATCAACATTCTGCTCATTTATTCTGTTTTAAATTATCTACCATACCTTGAATTTTCCTGATCTTGAAAATGCTGTGCTCTTAATTGGAATGCCACAAACAATGACGATGCTATTGCCAATAATTGGTTTCTCTCATTCTTGGTTAACTTGTGTCCTAAGGAAAATTCAATCAATTAATCAATCACATACATATTATTAACATCTATGTTTTTGTTTAAAAAATTATTAGTCATTCAAACAAGTATTTTATCAAGCTTTTATTATGAACCAGACACTGGGGCCTCAGGGGACAGGTGAGTGACAACATTAAGACAAAAAAATCAATAACCACTCACTAGAAGTTTAGAGTCTAATTTGAGAGCAATCTGAGTAAGACGCACAGAACAATTACAAATAAAAAATACAGGGCCTCCCTGGTGGCGCAGCAGGTTAAGTGCGGTGCTGTGAAGCTGTCCGCAGGCTCTGCAGTGCGGTTCGATTCCCAGCCAGCCAGGGAGAATGCCACATGGCACGACAGACCTCTCCTGTCTCGCCTACTGCTCCCCTCAGTAGTGTATTTCGGTCCTTCTGTCTGTTCTGCTCCCTGCTCCATCTCTGGTGAATTCTCTCACCCTCCCGCACCTCTGGCCTGTACCCCAGTGCTTGTATAAAAAAAAAAATAATCTTAAAAAAAAAAAATATATAGAGAGTCACTGAGATCTCCAGGAAAAACATAAGGCTTCTCTCATCTGCTTCCCATTGTCACTCTTAACCCAGTGGCTTCTCAGGAGAGGCGGAATCAAGGCAGAAAGAAAAGGAGTGTTGTTAGTCCAGGACAGGGGCAGGGCCCTGGCTACCTTGCAGTCAATGCTGCTTCACAACATTTTAGTTGACAGACCACAGACATGACAACGGCCATATACCATATGAACACAGAACCAAGGAGAGTAGTAAGCTAGACCATCCGGGTTTGGGTGAGTACACTCAGTGACATTCACACAATGACTACACTGCTAACCAACAACAGGTCTCTCAGGATGTGTCCCCATGTTGAACAGTGTTGACTATACACCTGGCCTGGGGGCAGTGATAGAAAAGGAGTGTTACTGGTCAAGGGTCTCCCAACCTGAGGAGACCCCCTATTCTGGCTTCATGCTGTGCAACAGAGAAATCTGTTTGTCTAATTCCTCAAGAAATCTGAGTCAAGGCAGTATTTGATGTTCTAGGGTCTGCAAGTGCCCTCGAGAACTCTGTCATCTCACCACAATTTCCAGTGCTATTTATTTACCATGGTACTGTCCACAGATAATACAGTACTAAGTGGGACAACCCAGGAAGTTTGAGTGCTCAACCATCAGCAGCTAGGTAGTTATTGAAAGGTAGTTATTGAAACTTATTTGAAATAAAATCATCTGAACTAAAAAATTAGTCAAAACAGGGGAAAAAAAACCTAAAAGTATCTATAATTAGATATGCACTTTCCAGATCTGCAGTACATTTTTGATAGGGAGGTGATCTGTACAAAGGGGGGCGGTTCATGAAACTCAAGGGAGGGGGGAGCCCCAGCAAACCATCCCTCTGTGAAACAAACCTAGAAGGTACATCAAGTACACAGCAACATGGTCTATCAGCTGGGACAGGAAATTCAATAATGGGCGCCTCAGTAAGACACACTCTTACAGGCTCTGAAAAGTACCCAATTTCTCCCCACACTTAAGCAGTGATGAAAACAGTCCGCGTGCTCCCATATGAACTACCCTACGTGAGAATTATAGAAATTAGTGCAGTTCTCTAGGTGTGGCCCAGGGACTATTGGGGACCCCCAAGGGGCCTTTGAGGGTCTGTCAGATCAAAACTGTTGTCACAATAATGCTAAGATTTATTGACTTGCTTTTCTCTCATTTTGGGGGGGAAGCATACCACAGAGGTTCCCTGGTCCAAGGGATACATGATGTGTGATATCATCATTGCTCTGACATCAACACACAAAGGAATTATTGTTGTTAGTCTGGAAGTCAACTAATAAGTATTTTGAAAGTACCTATGGTTTATTTCTAATATGTCAACTAGCAATAGCTATAATCACATAAGCTTTTTGGAGTATAAAGAAGACCAGAGTTTTTCAGACTCCACTACGCACAGAACCACACCTGGATACAAGCACAGAGTCTGGTCTCCTCCTGCAGAGACTGACTGGGACTAAGTCTCAAGTGTGACCCCAGCATTTGCATTTCTAACAAGCTCCAGAGCCACACGGATGCTAATGCTGCAGGTCACAGAGCTCACTTTAAATAGCACTGTTTGATTCATGTTTATCAAAATGGGTAACACAACCCACTTGCCAGTTCACACACCAGTTTAGTGGGTCATGAACAGCAAGACAAATCACAAGAGCACTTCAGACACGCTCTCTTCCAGGAGTGAGTCCTCGACGTCATGATGCAGAATATACTTGTCACAGTGGCTCACAGTCAAAACAGCCCCTTCTCTAGACACATCTGCACACTATGTCCTATCAGCTGGGGAAAGGCACTTGTGGCAACCCTTTCAACACAATCAGTTTGGAATCAGTGTTTCAACTGCTTTAACAAATTGTTAGCTGCACTGACTCATATAATAATGGGGAAGGAGGGTGCAAAATATAAAATGAGCCCTCATTCATCACAGCCCACAAACACACTGATGAGATGCCTATCAACCTTAAATCTTTTTTTTAATTTTTTTAAAGATTTATTTGTTTGTTTATTTATTTATACAAGCACTAGGTACCATCAGAAGCGCGGGAGGGTGAGAGAATTCAGCAGAGCCAGAGCGGGGAGCAGAGCAGGCAGAAGGACAGCAGGGGAGCAGCGAGGCAGGCAGCAGGAGAGGTCTGCACGCTATGTGGGACCCTCCTCCGGTGGCTGGGGAGCAGCCGGGAATCGAACCGGCGCTGCAGAGCTTTGCAACAGCACTCAACCGCTGCACCACTGGAGGCCCTCAACCTTAAATCTTTTACTGATACTGGAACGGATTCTCAAATTTTACCAATGACTAATTCCCACTAAGTGACTTCATGAGTGCTGAAAGACTTGCTTGTTTTTACATTTTAAGCACCTGTCATTTTAACAGAAGTGCTGAAGAAAAAAGCTACTCCATCCTTCGTGTAGCACAGATGTCTGTGCACAGGCACACAGCACTGGCAGACGCTGGCTAACTGGACTCTGCAGAACTCCAGTAACAGGAAACTGTCAAGAATTTCTGAATCATTAGACAACGACTTCTCATACTGCACAAGACTATTTCTTTTTTTTTTTTTAAAAGATTTATTTTTATTTATTTATACAAGCATTGGGTACAGTCAGAAGCGCAGGAGGGTGAGAGAATTCACCAGAGCCAGAGCGCGGAGCAGAGCAGGCAGAAGGACAGAAGTACACTGCTGAGGGGAGCAGCGGGTGGCAGGAGAGGTCTGCGCGCCATGTGGGACCCTCCTCTGGTGGCCGGGGAGCAGCCGGGGATCGAACCAGCACTGCAGAGGCCACGGGCAGCTTCGCAAACCAGCACTCAACCTCTGCACCACCGGGGAGGCCCTGCACCAGACTATTTCTTTGTGACTTCTACTGAGGCAACTTTCTCCATCTGAAGCAACCTTGATCATTCTATTCTTGCCTGTATTTGTACTTTACCAACTCTGAAGGCTACAGATTACAGTTAGACACCTTGCCGCTCATTAAGTAAAGGGGTTTATATCCTATCACTCTTGGGATATCAAGTCATGTCAAAAAGAGGCTATTCAAAATGGGCAGAGGAGGTCAATTGTGTGGTGAAGGATGAAAACTAGATTTTTATTGATGAATGTAATACATCCAGATGTTGATTTATAATCCTCTCCACCAGAAACTTATTATGATCCAGTGTTATGTCAATGAAAACAAAAATTAAAAAGAGGGTATTCAGGGGCCTCCCTGGTGGTGGCGCAGGCAGTTGAGTGCCTCACTGTGAAGCTGACGCAGCCGCTGCAGCGCGGGTTTGATCCCGGCAGGCTGGTGAGAATCCCACATGGTGCGGCAGACCTCTCCTGTCTCAACCGCTGATCCCTCAGCAGTGTATTTCATCAGTCTGCCTGTTCTGTTCCCTGCTCTGTCTCTGGTAAATCCTCACACCCTCCTGCACATCTGGCCTGTACCCCAGTTCTTGTATAAATAATTAAATCTTTTAAAAAAAGAAAGAGAGAGTATTCACGTCTAAACTGGTGGTGTACAAGAGAGCATCACAACCCAACTATTTTATCATAACGGTTCTAACATCAGGTTACTCTTGATACTGAACAAGAGTGGCCTTGACCTTGCATGTTCCTCTATGACCTGATACTACAGCATGTCTGACCCAACTGAACTCCCTCTGAATGTTCTCCATGAACTGCCTGATTTTCCCTTGCTGAAAGCCCTGGCACAGTTGGTGCTGGAGTCTTGAAACACATATACCAAATGCTGCTGTTCCTCACTGGACTAGACAGACTCACATCCAGTCTAACTCTTCCATTTACACCTGAAAGCTATAGCAAGGCAGAAAGGGGCCCTTATTTTTTCCTGATGGGTAATGAGGTGAACATTAGTTCATCATCTGGCTCTTTTGCTGGAGTGATCAATATCTGGTACTCCCAACAGTTATAAAAGTACCCCCATGTATGCTAAGCATAGTCAACAAAAACACAAATCAACAAATGGACCAAGGTGATGACAACTGTAAGATTCTGCTTCAGCAGGCTAACCACCTACAGTTTCTCCAATGTTCTTGACATGAAATGGATTCTCATGTCATTTCTATCAAGAGATGATGATTTCCATCACCATAGACACTTTCTTTATACACATAATGGAAGAATAGCTTTTTTAGCTCTTTCGAACTATGGCAACCTTTGCAAATTGTGAAATAACAGCTATTAAGGGGTAAAGGTCAGAACCATGTTGAAGTGGTCTGTCATTACAGGTTATAAAAGCATGCCATTGATCAATATGAGATATTATTAGAATATTCTTAAGTCTAATAAATTCTGAATTAACTTCTAAATAAAGTATTAGAATATTCATTTCTAATTAAAAGAATATTTATATCCCGTCTCATAGGTTCCAAGGTATAACATATTTTTCAGCGTAAAACATCCAGCAGCCAGGTTTCAACAAGAAAATTGACATCAACTGAAATACAAAACCTAAGTAAAACTAAAAAAGGTAAAGGGCTTGCCCAAGGTGGCTTGTATCAGGAAAGTGCAATGTTAACAACTCTAATAAATCTGTTCACCTGCTGGCTAGGTCTATTTTCCTTAAAAAAAAAAAAAAAAAAAAAAATATATATATATTATATACACACACACACAAAACCTAAATAATGTTCCACATTTTATTCATTCAGTGGTCACTGATCACACAATATATAATTTGAGGGACTGGTCCAAACCACTGTGGAAGCTGTGTGGATATTTCTGGACCTACTAAACATAGAGCTTCCATATGATCCAGCAATTCCACTCCTAGGTATTTACCCAAAGGACACAGAAAACATCAATTCCAAAGAACACCTGCACCCCTATGTTTATAGCAGCACTGTTTACAATAGCTAAGCTTTGGAAACAACCCAAATGCCCAAAATAGATGACTGGATCAAGAAGATGTGGTACATATACCATGGATATTACTCAGCATTCAAAAAAGATAAACACATGCAATTTGCAGCAACATGGATGGCACTGGAAGGGATCATGCTCAGCGAAATAAGCCAAAGAAAAAAAAATACCGGATGGTCTCACTCATAGCAGGAATCTAGAAACTTAAATAAGGGACCAGGAAAATGAATATAAGAAAGTGAAAATCAAAATCAACAAAAAACTATGAACCAGAGACACTTTTTGGGGGTGGGGGGCGGAGGGGAAGGATCGGGGTCAGAATGGGGCGTTTGCAATTATATGGGGAATATAAAAATAAAATTTTATATTTAAAAAAAAAAATAATAATTTGAGGGGAGAATTACATATTTTTCAACAGTTTAAATTTCAAGTTTATGGGCCAATTAGAATTCTTTTAAAAATGCTCAATGAGCCCTCAGTATTTTGCCAAAGAGACACAACATTTTGTAGAACAATGTTATAATATCATTAGAAATCATTCAGTGTTCTTTTAAAAGGTCACCTTAATCTCCAGATAATGATTATGAATTTTCTCCTAATTGCTATTGTGTTTTATTTTATAAAACTTAATCTTTAATCTATCTGTAATTTATCCTTGTATCTGGCATAAATTAAGGGTCTAACATTTTGTATAAAGTAAGAACAAAAACTCACACACACACTAATTTCTAGTGATGTCTTCCTATTCCATTACCTGACATAATTATCCACTGTTTTGTTTTCTTTTAAGCAATCCCTTTTTATATTTTTATATTTTTATTATATTTTAGAGGCTTGGCCATACATTTTAATACATGGGAAGGCCCCATTTGCTATACAATATTTCATTATTTTCTTTACTGTTCTTAGAAATTTATGACAATCTATAAACTTTTAAATCACTTTATACAATGATCCCTGTGAATCTAACTGGAATTATATTGAACCTGCACATTGATCAGGGAAAGATGGACACATAGATACTACTGAGTCCCCCCAACAATAATTAGCATTTCCAGCCTGTTCAGATCTTCTTTCTTGTTCCTCAACAAGATTTTACAATTGTCTTCACATAGGTTCTCTATCTTCCTATCAAATGTTTCTCTATTGCTTTACAAGATACTACAATTAATACAAATATTAACATTTTTCATTTCAAACAGGCTCTCACCAACACAAAGAGGAGGCGCCAATTTTGCATATGTATCCTGGGGCATTCAGCCACCTAGCCACCTGTTCTAGAATCTGAGTCTGTAAAAAGCCTGAGGCTTTATAAGAGAGTTTTCCTTCAGTGGCCTCAGAGCTTAGGCTACCACCTTTGACCTAACTGGCTCAGTAAATATTTGTGAAGAATGGGAGAAAAACTTTCTCCTCACAATTAACCCTCACCTTCTTAACCTTTCCAGGGGACAATTTCAAACAAAAGCCCAAACCCTAAACAATGTTTATGTTCTCCCCTCCTTGCTCATTAAGCCAGTAATGACTGGAGCTCAGGGCCAGCCCAAGAAGGCCAGAGCCACAAGCTCACCCTATATGCTAGGACCTCGGGCTGTGACCACCCTAGTTTGCATCACCAGCTTTATCTGCATCCTGCTAAGTGGGTTTGGCTTCACAGTCTATCTACAGTGGCCATTTGGTGGCTTCTTTAAGATCTAGTGTTGTGGCCACCCCGACCCCAGGCCACGCGTGTTCTCCCTTATGCTCAGTTTCCTGTGTAGGGTGAGCGGGCAGGGTTCTTCTGTTGGTGGTCCCTACCTCTCCAGGGCTGGGTGATTTCACAGGGAAGGCTATTCTGCTTCTGCGCCTGAGCTTGAGTATTTGTCTACCTGTCAATGTGCTGGGGACCAAGTGGGGAGAGGCCTGAGAGGAGGGGTGTACCCTCATTCCGTGTGTCCTCCTTCACTCACTGCTCCGTGCAACTGTGCCTGGAGTCCCCGGTGAGGGTCTATTTATTCTCTTCCGAGACAGCCATCCTGCTTGGAAGAAGGGGAGAGGCAACTGGGGAAAATCTTAGAGATGTCAAGAGCCAACAGTCCTACGTGGAGGAATTTTTCAGGGACCGGGGACTAAGCATGACTGAGAGAGACTCCCAAGGGCGCTACCTGGATAACGAGCTCCTCCTTAGCTTCTTGAGTCTCACTGAGGATTCAGCTTTCTAGGTTGCTCTGTGAGTCAAGAATCACCTTTCAGCTTTTTGTTTTCCAAACTGCTATCTCCTGTCTTTTCCTGTATGAGCTTGTGTCTCTATTACTCAATTTAGTGGGCTTGGGGGAGGGGGTGTGTATTAAGCTATCATCTTTACCTCAAGTTGGTTACAGTCATTGTTTCAGGAATTTCTTTAAAAAGGGCACATATCTGTTTACCCTGTGAAGAGGGTAACATTTATTAAAAATCTCTTCTCGAAGTCAAAACTAATCACTATTTGCAGACGATATGATATTATACATAGAGAAACCCAAAAACTCCACAAAAAAGCTAATTCAACTCATCAATCAGTTCAGTTAAAGTGGCAGGATACACAAATCAACATGCAAAAGTCAGTAGCCTTTCCTATACACAAACAATAAATCTGAAGAAGAAGAAATCAAAAAACCATCCCTTTTATTACCGAAACAAAAAAAAAAATCAAATATTTGGGAATAAATCTAACAAA
>NW_023604814.1:0-14243 GCF_014898055.3 Talpa occidentalis | reverse complement strand
ACTAAAAATTGTGATTTTTTTGAAATAGTGAAAATATTTCAGCTAAGTGAAAGTTAGGGCAGTCACTGCTGAGGACAAGTTCAGTGACCCAAAGGAATAAATGGAAGAAGCATCTCCAATATAGAGCAGAAAGGTGAAGGGAAGGAAATAATGTGGGAAATCCAAAATATTTGACATGTAGACAGTAGGCATTGCAGGGGGAAAAGCACACATACAGAAAGGTTAAGTTTAAAAGTAAAAAGGGGAGATTTTTTCCTGCTGTTCTTAAGAAGGTCTGAGGTATTGGAAAGACTCAATGAGACAGGAAAACTGTAACTCCTTTGACATATCAGGAGCAAGGAATTTTAAAGCTTCTAGAAAGAAAAATACAAGTCATAAGTGAAGGATATAGAATGCGACCCCCATTGGACTCCAGAAACTGAAAATTAGAAAACCTTAAGATGAATGTCTTCTACAGAGGGAGAAAACTTGACCCAGGAGCACTCTACCCAACTAAGAAGCTTAACTTTGTCGTGTGAGAAGAGATTTTTATTTTATTTTATTTTTTTTGACTGTTATATTTTTTTTTTTTATTATTTTTTTAAAAATTTATTGTTATATTCCCATACAATTGCAGCCCCCCCATTCTGACCCAATCCCTCCCCTCCCGCCCCCGCCCCCTAAAAGTGTCTCTGGTTCATAGTTTTTTGTTGATTTTGATTTTCACTTTCTTATAGTTATTCATTTTCCTGGTCCCTTATTTAAGTTTTCTAGATTCCTGCTATGAGTGAGACCATCCGGTATTTTTCTTTTTCTTTTTGGCTTATTTCGCTGAGCATGATCCCTTCCAGCGCCATCCATGTTGCTGCAAATTGCATGTGTTTATCTTTTTTGAATGCTGAGTAATATTCCATGGTATATATGTACCACATCTTCTTGATCCAGTCATCTATTTTTGGGCATTTGGGTTGTTTCCAAGCTTAGCTATTGTAAACAGTGCTGTTATAAACATAGGGGTGCAGGTGTTCTTTGGAATTGATGTTTCTGTGTCCTTTGGGTAAATACCTAGGAGTGGAATTGCTGGATCATATGGAAGCTCTATGTTTAGTAGGTCCAGAAATCTCCACACAGCTCTCCACAGTGGTTGGACCAGTTTGCACTCCCACCAACAGTGCAGAAGAGTTCCTTTTTCTCCACACCCTCGCCAGCATTTGTTGTTGCTAGTTTTTTTAATATGTGCCATTCTCACTGGTGTGAGATGGTATCTCATGGTAGTTTTGATTTGCATTTCCCTGATGGCAAGTGATGTTGAACATTTTTTCATATGCCTGTTGGCCATTTGCATTTCCTCTTCAGAGAAGTTTCTTTTTAGCTCTTCTGCCCATTTTTTGACTGGATTATTTTCTTTGTTGTTGCTGAGTCTCATCAGCTCTTTGCAGATTTTTGTGATCAGTCCTTTATCATTAGTGTTGGGTGCAAAAATGTTCTCCCAGTTGGTGGGGTTTCTCTTTGTTTTTGTTATTGTCTCTTTTGCTGTGCAGAAGCTCTTTAATTTGATGTAGTCCCAGCTGTTTATCTTTGCCTTCACTATCACTGCTTTGGGTGATGTGTCTGTAAAGATGTCTTTGATGTGCAGATCACGTAGTGTTTCGCCTATATTTCCTTCTATATATTTTATGGTTTCAGGTCTTATGTCTAGTTCTTTAATCCATTTTGAGTTGATTTTTGTGTATGGTGTGAGGTAGTGGTCAAGCTTCATTCTTTTGCATGTAGCGACCCAGTTTCCCAGCACCATTTATTGAACAAACTTTCTTTGCTCCAATGCATAGTCTTTGCTCCTTTGTCAAAGATTAGTTGACCATAAATCTGTGGATTTATTTCTGGATTTTCTATTCGATTCCATTGGTCTGTATGTCTGTTCTTGTTCCAATACCATGCAGTTTTGATGATTATGGCTTTGTAGTATAGTTTGAAGTCTGGGAGTGTGATGCCTCCATTCCCTTCTTTTTTTTTCAGGAGAGCTTTGGCTATTCGGGGTTTTTTGTGATTCCATATGAATTTCATCAATAATTTTTCTATTTCTTTGAAGAATGACATTGAAATTTTGATTGGAATAGCATTGAATCTGTATATTGCTTTTGGAAGGATGGCCATTTTAATAATGTTTATTCTTCCAATCCACGAGCAGGGGATGTCTCTCCATTTCTTTGTGTCTTCTTCTATTTCTTTTAACAGTGTTTTATAGTTTTTTCTGTATAGGTCCCTTACCTCTTTTGTTAGATTTATTCCCAAATATTTGATTTTTTTTTTGTTTCGGTAATAAAAGGGATGGTTTTTTTGATTTCTTCTTCTTCAGATTTATTGTTTGTGTATAGGAAGGCTACTGACTTTTGCATGTTGATTTTGTATCCTGCCACTTTACTGAACTGATTGATGAGTTGAATTAGCTTTTCTGTGGAGTTTTTGGGGTTCTCTATGTATAATATCATATCGTCTGCAAATAGTGATAGTTTGACTTCGAGAAGAGATTTTTAAATAAATGTTACCCTCTTCACAGGGTAAACAGATATGTGCCCTTTTTAAAGAAATTCCTGAAACAATGACTGTAACCAACTTGAGGTAAAGATGATAGCTTAATACACACCCCCCCTCCCCCAAGCCCACTAAATTGAGTAATAGAGACACAAGCTCATACAGGAAAAGACAGGAGATAGCAGTTTGGAAAACAAAAAGCTGAAAGGTGATTCTTGACTCACAGAGCAACCTAGAAAGCTGAATCCTCAGTGAGACTCAAGAAGCTAAGGAGGAGCTCGTTATCCAGGTAGTGCCTTGGGAGTCTCTCTCAGTCATGCTTAGTCCCCGGTCCCTGAAAAATTCCTCCACGTAGGACTGTTGGCTCTTGACATCTCTAAGATTTTCCCCAGTTGCCTCTCCCCTTCTTCCAAGCAGGATGGCTGTCTCGGAAGAGAATAAATAGACCCTCACCGGGGACTCCAGGCACAGTTGCACAGAGCAGTGAGTGAAGGAGGACACACGGAATGAGGGTACACCCCTCCTCTCAGGCCTCTCCCCCACTTGGTCCCCAGCACATTGACAGGTAGACAAATACTCAAGCTCAGGCGCAGAAGCAGAATAGCCTTCCCTGTGAAATCACCCAGCCCTGGAGAGGTAGGGACCACCAACAGAAGAACCCTGCCCGCTCACCCTACGCAGGAAACTGAGCATAAGGGAGAACACGCGTGGCCTGGGGTCGGGGTGGCCACAACACTAGATCTTAAAGAAGCCACCAAATGGCCACTGTAGATAGACTGTGAAGCCAAACCCACTTAGCAGGATGCAGATAAAGCTGGTGATGCAAACTAGGGTGGTCACAGCCCGAGGTCCTAGCATATAGGGTGAGCTTGTGGCTCTGGCCTTCTTGGGCTGGCCCTGAGCTCCAGTCATTACTGGCTTAATGAGCAAGGAGGGGAGAACATAAACATTGTTTAGGGTTTGGGCTTTTGTTTGAAATTGTCCCCTGGAAAGGTTAAGAAGGTGAGGGTTAATTGTGAGGAGAAAGTTTTTCTCCCATTCTTCACAAATATTTACTGAGCCAGTTAGGTCAAAGGTGGTAGCCTAAGCTCTGAGGCCACTGAAGGAAAACTCTCTTATAAAGCCTCAGGCTTTTTACAGACTCAGATTCTAGAACAGGTGGCTAGGTGGCTGAATGCCCCAGGATACATATGCAAAATTGGCGCCTCCTCTTTGTGTTGGTGAGAGCCTGTTTGAAATGAAAAATGTTAATATTTGTATTAATTGTAGTATCTTGTAAAGCAATAGAGAAACATTTGATAGGAAGATAGAGAACCTATGTGAAGACAATTGTAAAATCTTGTTGAGGAACAAGAAAGAAGATCTGAACAGGCTGGAAAATGCTAATTATTGTTGGGGGGACTCAGTAGTATCTATGTGTCCATCTTTCCCTGATCAATGTGCAGGTTCAATATAATTCCAGTTAGATTCACAGGGATCATTGTATAAAGTGATTTAAAAGTTTATAGATTGTCATAAATTTCTAAGAACAGTAAAGAAAATAATGAAATATTGTATAGCAAATGGGGCCTTCCCATGTATTAAAATGTATGGCCAAGCCTCTAAATATATGATAAAAAATATAAAAAATATAAAAAAGGGATTGCTTAAAAGAAACAAAACAGTGGATAATTATGTCAGGTAATGGAATAGGAAGACATCACTAGAAATTAGTGTGTGTGTGAGTTTTTGTTCTTACTTTATACAAAATGTTAGACCCTTAATTTATGCCAGATACAAGGATAAATTACAGATAGATTAAAGATTAAGTTTTATAAAATAAAACACAATAGCAATTAGGAGAAAATTCATAATCATTATCTGGAGATTAAGGTGACCTTTTAAAAGAACACTGAAATGATTTCTAATGATATTATAACATTGTTCTACAAAATGTTGTGTCTCTTTGGCAAAATACTGAGGGCTCATTGAGCATTTTAAAAGAATTCTAATTGGCCCATAAACTTGAAATTTAAACTGTTGAAAAATATGTAATTCTCCCCTCAAATTATTATTTTTTTTTTTTAAATATAAAATTTTATTTTTATATTCCCCCATACAATTGCAAACGCCCCATTCTGACCCCGATCCTTCCCTCCGCCCCCCCCCCCCAAAAAGTGTCTCTGGTTCATAGTTTTTTGTTGATTTTGATTTTCACTTTCTTATATTCATTTTCCTGGTCCCTTATTTAAGTTTTCTAGATTCCTGCTATGAGTGAGACCATCCGGTATTTTTCTTTTTCTTTTTGCTTATTTCGCTGAGCATGATCCCTTCCAGTGCCATCCATGTTGCTGCAAATTGCATGTGTTTATCTTTTTTGAATGCTGAGTAATATTCCATGGTATATATGTACCACATCTTCTTGATCCAGTCATCTATTTTTGGGCATTTGGGTTGTTTCCAAAGCTTAGCTATTGTAAACAGTGCTGCTATAAACATAGGGGTGCAGGTGTTCTTTGGAATTGATGTTTCTGTGTCCTTTGGGTAAATACCTAGGAGTGGAATTGCTGGATCATATGGAAGCTCTATGTTTAGTAGGTCCAGAAATATCCACACAGCTCTCCACAGTGGTTGGACCAGTCCCCTCAAATTATTATTGTGTGATCAGTGACCACTGAATGAATAAAATGTGGAACATTATTTAGGTTTTGTGTGTGTGTATATATATATATATATATATTTTTTTTTTTTTTTTTTTTTAAGGAAAATAGACCTAGCCAGCAGGTGAACAGATTTATTAGAGTTGTTAACATTGCACTTTCCTGATACAAGCCACCTTGGGCAAGCCCTTTACCTTTTTTAGTTTTACTTAGGTTTTGTATTTCAGTTGATGTCAATTTTCTTGTTGAAACCTGGCTGCTGGATGTTTTACGCTGAAAAATATGTTATACCTTGGAACCTATGAGACGGGATATAAATATTCTTTTAATTAGAAATGAATATTCTAATACTTTATTTAGAAGTTAATTCAGAATTTATTAGACTTAAGAATATTCTAATAATATCTCATATTGATCAATGGCATGCTTTTATAACCTGTAATGACAGACCACTTCAACATGGTTCTGACCTTTACCCCTTAATAGCTGTTATTTCACAATTTGCAAAGGTTGCCATAGTTCGAAAAGAGCTAAAAAAGCTATTCTTCCATTATGTGTATAAAGAAAGTGTCTATGGTGATGGAAATCATCATCTCTTGATAGAAATGACACGAGAATCCATTTCATGTCAAGAACATTGGAGAAACTGTAGGTGGTTAGCCTGCTGAAGCAGAATCTTACAGTTGTCATCACCTTGGTCCATTTGTTGATTTGTGTTTTTGTTGACTATGCTTAGCATACATGGGGGTACTTTTATAACTGTTGGGAGTACCAGATATTGATCACTCCAGCAAAAGAGCCAGATGATGAACTAATGTTCACCTCATTACCCATCAGGAAAAAATAAGGGCCCCTTTCTGCCTTGCTATAGCTTTCAGGTGTAAATGGAAGAGTTAGACTGGATGTGAGTCTGTCTAGTCCAGTGAGGAACAGCAGCATTTGGTATATGTGTTTCAAGACTCCAGCACCAACTGTGCCAGGGGTTTCAGCAAGGGAAAATCAGGCAGTTCATGGAGAACATTCAGAGGGAGTTCAGTTGGGTCAGACATGCTGTAGTATCAGGTCATAGAGGAACATGCAAGGTCAAGGCCACTCTTGTTCAGTATCAAGAGTAACCTGATGTTAGAACCGTTATGATAAAATAGCTGGGTTGTGATGCTCTCTTGTACACCACCAGTTTAGACCTGAATACTCTCTCTTTCTTTTTTTAAAAGATTTAATTATTTATACAAGAACTGGGGTACAGGCCAGATGTGCAGGAGGGTGTGAGGATTTACCAGAGACAGAGCAGGGAACAGAACAGGCAGACTGATGAAATACACTGCTGAGGGATCAGCGGTTGAGACAGGAGAGGTCTGCCGCACCATGTGGGATTCTCACCAGCCTGCCGGGATCAAACCCGCGCTGCAGCGGCTGCGTCAGCTTCACAGTGAGGCACTCAACTGCCTGCGCCACCACCAGGGAGGCCCCTGAATACCCTCTTTTTAATTTTTGTTTTCATTGACATAACACTGGATCATAATAAGTTTCTGGTGGAGAGGATTATAAATCAACATCTGGATGTATTACATTCATCAATAAAAATCTAGTTTTCATCCTTCACCACACAATTGACCTCCTCTGCCCATTTTGAATAGCCTCTTTTTGACATGACTTGATATCCCAAGAGTGATAGGATATAAACCCCTTTACTTAATGAGCGGCAAGGTGTCTAACTGTAATCTGTAGCCTTCAGAGTTGGTAAAGTACAAATACAGGCAAGAATAGAATGATCAAGGTTGCTTCAGATGGAGAAAGTTGCCTCAGTAGAAGTCACAAAGAAATAGTCTGGTGCAGGGCCTCCCCGGTGGTGCAGAGGTTGAGTGCTGGGTTGCGAAGCTGCCCGTGGCCTCTGCAGTGCTGGTTCGATCCCCGGCTGCTCCCCGGCCACCAGAGGAGGGTCCCACATGGCGCGCAGACCTCTCCTGCCACCCGCTGCTCCCCTCAGCAGTGTACTTCTGTCCTTCTGCCTGCTCTGCTCCGCGCTCTGGCTCTGGTGAATTCTCTCACCCTCCTGCGCTTCTGACTGTACCCAATGCTTGTATAAATAAATAAAAATAAATCTTTTAAAAAAAAAAAAAGAAATAGTCTTGTGCAGTATGAGAAGTCGTTGTCTAATGATTCAGAAATTCTTGACAGTTTCCTGTTACTGGAGTTCTGCAGAGTCCAGTTAGCCAGCGTCTGACAGTGCTGTGTCACAGACAT
This sequence comes from Talpa occidentalis, assembly GCF_014898055.3. Taxonomy (NCBI): domain Eukaryota; kingdom Metazoa; phylum Chordata; class Mammalia; order Eulipotyphla; family Talpidae; genus Talpa; species Talpa occidentalis. The sequence continues at coordinate 6,849 of NW_023604814.1, read as the reverse complement.
CTGTGCTACACGAAGGATGGAGTAGCTTTTTTCTTCAGCACTTCTGTTAAAATGACAGGTGCTTAAAATGTAAAAACAAGCAAGTCTTCAGCACTCATGAAGTCACTTAGTGGGAATTAGTCATTGGTAAAATTTGAGAATCCGTTCCAGTATCAGTAAAAGATTTAAGGTTGAGGGCCTCCCCAGTGGTGCAGCGGTTGAGTGCTGGGTTGCAAAGCTCTGCAGCGCCGGTTCGATTCCCGGCTGCTCCCCAGCCACCGGAGGAGGGTCCCACATAGCGTGCAGACCTCTCCTGCTGCCCGCTGCTCCCCTCAGCAGTGTGCCTTGGTCCTTCTGCCTGCTCTGCTCCCCGCTCTGGCTCTGCTGAATTCTCTCACCCTCCCGCGCTTCTGATGGTACCTAGTGCTTGTATAAATAAATAAACAAACAAATAAATCTTTAAAAAAATTAAAAAAAAAGATTTAAGGTTGATAGGCATCTCATCAGTGTGTTTGTGGGCTGTGATGAATGAGGGCTCATTTTATATTTTGCACCCTCCTTCCCCATTATTATATGAGTCAGTGCAGCTAACAATTTGTTAAAGCAGTTGAAACACTGATTCCAAACTGATTGTGTTGAAAGGGTTGCCACAAGTGCCTTTCCCCAGCTGATAGGACATAGTGTGCAGATGTGTCTAGAGAAGGGGCTGTTTTGACTGTGAGCCACTGTGACAAGTATATTCTGCATCATGACGTCGAGGACTCACTCCTGGAAGAGAGCGTGTCTGAAGTGCTCTTGTGATTTGTCTTGCTGTTCATGACCCACTAAACTGGTGTGTGAACTGGCAAGTGGGTTGTGTTACCCATTTTGATAAACATGAATCAAACAGTGCTATTTAAAGTGAGCTCTGTGACCTGCAGCATTAGCATCCGTGTGGCTCTGGAGCTTGTTAGAAATGCAAATGCTGGGGTCACACTTGAGACTTAGTCCCAGTCAGTCTCTGCAGGAGGAGACCAGACTCTGTGCTTGTATCCAGGTGTGGTTCTGTGCGTAGTGGAGTCTGAAAAACTCTGGTCTTCTTTATACTCCAAAAAGCTTATGTGATTATAGCTATTGCTAGTTGACATATTAGAAATAAACCATAGGTACTTTCAAAATACTTATTAGTTGACTTCCAGACTAACAACAATAATTCCTTTGTGTGTTGATGTCAGAGCAATGATGATATCACACATCATGTATCCCTTGGACCAGGGAACCTCTGTGGTATGCTTCCCCCCAAAAATGAGAGAAAAGCAAGTCAATAAATCTTAGCATTATTGTGACAACAGTTTTGATCTGACAGACCCTCAAAGGCCCCTTGGGGGTCCCCAATAGTCCCTGGGCCACACCTAGAGAACTGCACTAATTTCTATAATTCTCACGTAGGGTAGTTCATATGGGAGCACGCGGACTGTTTTCATCACTGCTTAAGTGTGGGGAGAAATTGGGTACTTTTCAGAGCCTGTAAGAGTGTGTCTTACTGAGGCGCCCATTATTGAATTTCCTGTCCCAGCTGAGAGACCATGTTGCTGTGTACTTGATGTACCTTCTAGGTTTGTTTCACAGAGGGATGGTTTGCTGGGGCTCCCCCCTCCCTTGAGTTTCATGAACCGCCCCCCTTTGTACAGATCACCTCCCTATCAAAAAATGTACTGCAGATCTGGAAAGTGCATATCTAATTATAGATACTTTTAGGTTTTTTTTCCCCTGTTTTGACTAATTTTTTAGTTCAGATGATTTTATTTCAAATAAGTTTCAATAACTACCTTTCAATAACTACCTAGCTGCTGATGGTTGAGCACTCAAACTTCCTGGGTTGTCCCACTTAGTACTGTATTATCTGTGGACAGTACCATGGTAAATAAATAGCACTGGAAATTGTGGTGAGATGACAGAGTTCTCGAGGGCACTTGCAGACCCTAGAACATCAAATACTGCCTTGACTCAGATTTCTTGAGGAATTAGACAAACAGATTTCTCTGTTGCACAGCATGAAGCCAGAATAGGGGTCTCCTCAGGTTGGGAGACCCTTGACCAGTAACACTCCTTTTCTATCACTGCCCCCAGGCCAGGTGTATAGTCAACACTGTTCAACATGGGGACACATCCTGAGAGACCTGTTGTTGGTTAGCAGTGTAGTCATTGTGTGAATGTCACTGAGTGTACTCACCCAAACCCGGATGGTCTAGCTTACTACTCTCCTTGGTTCTGTGTTCATATGGTATATGGCCGTTGTCATGTCTGTGGTCTGTCAACTAAAATGTTGTGAAGCAGCATTGACTGCAAGGTAGCCAGGGCCCTGCCCCTGTCCTGGACTAACAACACTCCTTTTCTTTCTGCCTTGATTCCGCCTCTCCTGAGAAGCCACTGGGTTAAGAGTGACAATGGGAAGCAGATGAGAGAAGCCTTATGTTTTTCCTGGAGATCTCAGTGACTCTATATATTTTTTTTTTTTTAAGATTATTTATTTTTTATACAAGCACTGGGGTACAGGCCAGAGGTGCGGGAGGGTGAGAGAATTCACCAGAGATGGAGCAGGGAGCAGAACAGACAGAAGGACCGAAATACACTACTGAGGGGAGCAGTAGGCGAGACAGGAGAGGTCTGTCGTGCCATGTGGCATTCTCCCTGGCTGGCTGGGAATCGAACCGCACTGCAGAGCCTGCGGACAGCTTCACAGCACCGCACTTAACCTGCTGCGCCACCAGGGAGGCCCTGTATTTTTTATTTGTAATTGTTCTGTGCGTCTTACTCAGATTGCTCTCAAATTAGACTCTAAACTTCTAGTGAGTGGTTATTGATTTTTTTGTCTTAATGTTGTCACTCACCAGTCCCCTGAGGCCCCAGTGTCTGGTTCATAATAAAGCTTGATAAAATACTTGTTTGAATGACTAATAATTTTTTAAACAAAAACATAGATGTTAATAATATGTATGTGATTGATTAATTGATTGAATTTTCCTTAGGACACAAGTTAACCAAGAATGAGAGAAACCAATTATTGGCAATAGCATCATCATTGTTTGTGGCATTCCAATTAAGAGCACAGCATTTTCAAGATCAGGAAAATTCAAGGTATGGTAGATAATTTAAAACAGAATAAATGAGCAGAATGTTGATAATCTAATGTGCATCAAAGATGGTTAGATAAAGGATCTGGCATCTCGGTTCTGGATTTTCTTATGGGTGTTTGGAGAAGTGTAGTCAAGTCACACTGTTTAAAAATGATATTGCTTCTATTTTTGTTCAAATGAGCAAATTCAGAAAGAAAAAAGGGATCTTGGCCCCTTTAATTTGAACATCACTTGAGGTAAGATACTCTGAAATCTTAATGGAAAATCTATTCAAGCAATTACTCTTATTTCTGTTTATTTACTTTGTTGATCTTGGAAAAAGCTTTGAAATTCTTACAATTTAAAATTTAAGAATAAATCTGAACAGTTAAAAAAATATATAAGAAACTTGTTTACAAAAACCAAGAAAGGAATCAGTACCTGGAAGAGTTCTAAGTTTGCCTTTTAGCTTCCTGGTGATGTAAGTGGAAGGGGGAACATGCTTTCTACCCAGGTAAAGACAAAGCGCTGTGACAGTAATGATTCTAAGTGATAAAACTACTTGTTGTGCATGTCTGTGACCTTCCTGGAGCCGTCAGACCTTCGTAAGTTCATTCCTTTGAGCACAGTGTAGCTGATAACGTTGCGTTACTTCAGTTTCTTCCCCTTCACTTTTTCCCCAAGAGGAAGAACAAAAATAAAAAAGCACAAAGATGGCAGGTGACCAGGCAGCTCTGCACAGCACCGCACAGCTCAGAAACTTGCATCACCCTGAAAATGGAGACCAGGTTGAGACTGTGCATTAATGGCTAATGTGGTTCTACTCAGAAAATCTTGGGGTAACTGGTACGCTTCGCTCATTCTGTTTCACAAGAGGAAGTATAGGAAGCGTTTGCATCATCTTTTTAAAATGGTGATTGATAGCTCTTTAGGGGGAGGAGGGGGAGAGGGTAGAGCATGTTGGTGGGTTACTGGATGCCTAGAAGGAGGTGACAGTGGCCAACAGAGCCATGAAGGTGGTCATTTCTCCCCGAGGCTGTGCTGTCCTGTGTGGTAGCCACTAGCAAGTGTGCCTCTGGGAACTCTTAATTAAAAACTCAGCTTCTCAGCCACAACCCAGTGTCATTGTGGTCACTGGTCACATCTCAGGAGCTCCGGGGCCACTGCTGCATTGTGGTTAGTGCTACTGTGCTGGGCAAGAAAGGGTGGGAAGGAACCTTTCTCTTCTCACAGTTCTGGGGAACAGTGCTGTTCTGGAGGGAGGTGTGTGTAGGAGAGATCTTAGCTTTTCCTTTAAAACCAGAACCAGGGCCTCCCCTGGTGGCGCAGGCGGTTGAGTGCCGTGCTGTGAAGCTGTCCGCAGCCGCTGCAGCGCCAGTTCGATCCCTGCCGGCCGGGATCCCACATGGTGCGGCAGACCCTCCTGCCTCGCCCACTGCTCCCCTCAGCAGTGTGTTTCATCAGTCTGCCTGTTTTGTTCCCCACTCTGTCTCTGGTGAATCCTCTCACCCTCCCGCGCATCTGACCTGTACCCTGGTTCTTGTATAAAATCAATAAATAAATCTTAAAAAAAAAAACCAGAACCATAACTTGTATTAGTGTTTTATTCTATTGGTCAGTACAATTTCGTATTGTGATTCCTTTCCATTCAGATGTTATTTGGACCTTGATTATATCTGAAGTCCTCAGTGCAGCTAATCATGACCTGATTTGATCTTTAAGAAATGTATACATTTGCAGAGAGAGCACTGACTTACCATGGATAAGACTCTGGAGGCTTACAAAGGAAAAGAATAAAATTTACCTATATTTTCACAAACTCTGTAATAATTCCTTATCACATTTTTATACATTCCCTTCTAAGTATGTATGTGTGTGTGTATGTATATGTATGCATAAATCCGAGTGGCATATGTATCTTGCATAATTAGTTAAGCTGAGAATATAGCTTGAATTCTATTTTTTTTTCAACCTTAATATTTCATGGTGAATATTTCTTTACTAGTCTTTGGAAGAATATTTTTTCTTTTTACTACAGAAAACTTAAGACATGTGCAAAATAGACTTGCTCTTCAAAACATATGCAAGAAAAAGGTAAGCTAATATAGTAAATGGCAGAAGGCATTCAGAAACATATCCAAAAAAGGACTTGTATTTATAGTATGTAAATAATTCTTACAACTCAAAAATAAGCCAATTTCAAAAAAATAGAATATTTGGCATAGATTTTGTGTCAAAGTTATACAAATGGAAAATAAGTTCGTGAAAAGATGTTCAACATCACTGATCATTAAAGAAATACAAATTAAAACCACAGGCCACAGCAGTACACACCTACTAAAATAATGCACTTCAGATGAGCAGATACAGAAACACTGTCTATCCATACAGTGGAATTCTATACCAGAAAAGCTTGAAGTATTGATACCTCATGCATAAATCTAAAAAAGAAAACATGCTAAAAGAAATAAACCTGCTCAGTTATAGAATTTTAAATTTACTTGAAATTTCTAGGGAAGGTAGAAGTGTAAAGACAGAAGAAAGTGAATGGGTGCAGATGTTAATGTCATAGATGTAATATCTTTGTAATTCTGTGCCGAAACCCATAAATTAATAACTACTTTAAATGCATTAGTATCTTAAATTATGTGAAAAACAAAATGATTTTCAAACCAAAGTAATAATTGTACTGACATTAGTCTACTAATTACTTTTTAAAATGCGTTAGCCCCTTAAATTGTAGAGAGAACAAGAAGTGGGGTTTCAGACTGTTTTACAATTGTCATAGCTTTTATAACGATCTATGTGTTTACCTTCACTGAGATAGTCATTTTTTCATGTGGCTTCTAGGTACAGTTCAGGGTCCTCTTGTTCCAACCAACCCTGAGCATTTCTTACAGGGCATGTCCAGCAGCCACAAACTCCCTCAGTTTTTACTAAGAATCTCTTAATTTCCCCCTTGCTTTTGAAGACAGTTTTGCTGGATTTAGAGTTCTTGGTTTTCAGTTATTATTTACTTTTTGTTTTAGCACTCTGAATATGTCAGCCGACTGCCTTTGGCCTTCAAAGTTTGGGATGAACAACCTGCTCATAATCTTTTTGGTGGTGATGGGATGATTTACTTCTCTCGCTGCTTGGGAGATTCTCTCTCTGTCTTTGTCTTTTGATGATAATAGGTTGGTGTGGGTCTCTGCCTTTATCTTACGTGGAGTTTTAGTTTCTTAGATGTTTTGATTCATGTCTGTCATCAAATCGGGGAAGTTTTCAGCCATTATTTTGTCATATACTCCCATAGTTCCCTTATGCTCTGTTCTCTTTTCTTCAATCTTTTTTTTCTTTCTGTTCTTCACTCTTGTTCATTTCTTTGGTGCCATCATCCTCAAGTTAGCTGATTCTGTCTTCTGCCTGCTGAAACCTGCCTTTGAATTCCTCTAGTGAGCTTTCCATTTCCGTTTTATTGTTTTCCAGTTCCAGAATTTCTCTTTTATGCCTTTTTAGGTTTTGTACCTTTGATTGATGTTTTCATTTTGTTTGGACATCATTTTATTTACCTTCTCCACATCTTTCTATACTTTGAGTTGTTTCCATTCTTTTGTCCAATGTGTTTGCTTTTTCAGAGACGTATTCTTTTCTACCCTTTGAGTAAGCCATGCTTTCCTATTTCTTTGTATAGTTTGTGGGGTTTTTTTGGTTGAACACTGGGCATTCAAGTCTAATAATGTGGTAACTCTGGAATTAAGTCTCCTTCCCCAGTGTTTACTGTTTTCGTTTATTG
>NW_023604813.1:0-32516 GCF_014898055.3 Talpa occidentalis | reverse complement strand
AGTTGGCACTGGTGCCAGCTTGGTCCTGGGAGGGCATCCTGCGATATGCGGAATTTTAAAAACCAGAAGGCTGCTCTGAGCCACAGCCCCTAGAACACAAAAACCGCCCCTTTTCCCTGGGAAATAAAACTCACCCAACCCTAGTTGATGGTGTCAGTTGCAGGAGGTACTGGCACTCTCAAACCAGCCCAAGTTGGCACTGGTGCCAGCTTGGTCCTGGGAGGCATCCTGCGATATGCGGAATTTTAAAAGCCAGAAGGCTGCTCTGAGCCACCGGCCCTGGAACAAAAAACCGCCCCTTTTCCCTGGTAAGCAAAACTCACCAACCCTAGTTGATGGTGTCAGTTTGCAGGAGGTACTTGGCACTCTCAAACCAGCCCAAGTTGGCACTGGTGCCAGCTTGGTCCTGGGAGGCATCCTGCGATATGCGGAATTTTAAAAGCCAGAAGGCTGCTCTGAGCCACCGGCCCCTAGAACACAAACGCCGCCCTTTTCCCATGTAAGCAAAAACTCACCAACCCTAGTTCATGGTGTCAGTTTGCAGGAGGTACTTGGCACTCTCAACCAGCCTGAGTTGGCACTGGTGCCAGCTTGTCCTGGGAGGCATCCTGCGATATGCGGAATTTTAAAAGCCAGAAGGCTGCTCTGAGCCACAGCCCCTAGAACCAAAAACCGCCCCTTTTCCCTGGGAAATAAAACTCACCAACCCTAGTTGATGGTGTCAGTTTGCAGGAGGTACTTGGCACTCTCAAACCAGCCCAAGTTGGCACTGGTGCCAGCTTGGTCCTGGGAGGCATCCTGCGATATGCGGAATTTAAAAGCCAGAAGGCTGCTCTGAGCCACAGCCCTAGAACACAAAACGCCCCTTTTCCCTGGGAAATAAACTCACCAACCCTAGTTGATGGTGTCAGTTTTCAGGAGGTACTTGGCACTCTCAAACCAGCCCAAGTGGCACTGGTGCCAGCTTGGTCCTGGGAGGCATCCTGCGATATGCGGAATTTTAAAAGCCAGAAGGCTGCTCTGAGCCACCAGCCCCTGAACAACAAAAACCGCCCCTTTTCCCTGGGAAATAAAACTCACCAACCCTAGCATGGTGTCAGTTTGCAGGAGGTACTTGGCACTCTCAAACCAGCCCAAGTTGGCACTGGTGCCAGCTTGGTCCTGGGAGGCATCCTGCGATATGCGGAATTTTAAAAGCCAGAAGGCTGCTCTGAGCCACCGGCCTGCAACACCAACGCTGCCCCTTTTGGTAAGCAAAACTCACCAACCCTAGTTGATGGTGTCAGTTTGCAGGAGGTACTTGGCACTCTCAAACCAGCCCAAGTTGGCACTGGTGCCAGCTTGGTCCTGGGAGGCATCCTGCGATATGCGGAATTTTAAAAGCCAGAAGGCTGCTCTGAGCCACACGGCCCTGCAACAAAAACGCTGCCCCTTTTCCCAGGTAGCAAAACTCACCAACCCTAGTTGATGGTGTCAGTTTGCAGGAGGTACTTGGCACTCTCAAACCAGCCCAAGTTGGCACTGGTGCCAGCTTGGTCCTGGGAGGCATCCTGCGATATGCGGAATTTAAAAGCCAGAAGGCTGCTCTGAGCCACCGCCCCTAGAACAAAAAAAACGCCCTTTTCCCTGGGAAATAAAACTCACCACCCTAGTTGATGGTGTCAGTTTGCAGGAGGTACTTGGCACTCTCAAACCAGCCCAGTTGGCACTGGTGCCAGCTTGGTCCTGGGAGGCATCCTGCGATATGCGGAATTTAAAAGCCAGAAGGCTGCTCTGAGCCACAGCCCCTAGAACACACAAACCGCCCTTTTCCCTGGGAAATAAAACTCACCAACCCTAGTTGATGGTGTCAGTTTGCAGGAGGTACTTGGCACTCTCAAACCAGCCCAAGTTGGCACTGGTGCCAGCTTGGTCCTGGGAGGCATCCTGCGATATGCGGAATTTAAAAGCCAGAAGGCTGCTCTGAGCCACAGCCCCTAGAACACAAAACCCGCCCTTTTCCCTGGAAATAAAACTCACCAACCCTAGTTCATGGTGTCAGTTTGCAGGAGGTACTTGGCACTCTCAAACCAGCCCAAGTTGGCACTGGTGCCAGCTTGTTCCTGGGAGGCATCCTGCGATATGCGGAATTTTAAAAGCCAGAAGGCTGCTCTGAGCCACAGCCCCTAGACACACAAAAACCGCCCCTTTTCCCAGGTAAATAAAACTCACCAACCCTAGTTCATGGTGTCAGTTTGCAGGAGGTACTTGGCACTCTCAAACCAGCCCAAGTTGGCACTGGTGCCAGCTTGTTCCTGGGAGGCATCCTGCGATATGCGGAATTTTAAAAGCCAGAAGGCTGCTCTGAGCCACGGCCCGCAACACAAACGCTGCCCCTTTTCCCAGGTAAGCAAAACTCACCAACCCTAGTTGATGGTGTCAGTTTGCAGGAGGTACTTGGCACTCTCAAACCAGCCCAAGTTGGCACTGGTGCCAGCTTGGTCCTGGGAGGCATCCTGCGATATGCGGAATTTTAAAAGCCAGAAGGCTGCTCTGAGCCACCGCCCCTGAACACAAAAACCGCCCCTTTTCCCTGGTAAATAAAACTCACCAACCCTAGTTGATGGTGTCAGTTTGCAGGAGGTACTTGGCACTCTCAAACCAGCCCAAGTTGGCACTGGTGCCAGCTTGGTCCTGGGAGGCATCCTGCGATATGCGGAATTTTAAAAGCCAGAAGGCTGCTCTGAGCCACAGCCCCTAGAACACAAAAACCGCCCCTTTTCCCTGGGAAATAAAACTCACCAACCCTAGTTGATGGTGTCAGTTTGCAGGAGGTACTTGGCACTCTCAAACCAGCCAAGTTGGCACTGGTGCCAGCTTGGTCCTGGGAGGCATCCTGCGATATGCGGAATTTTAAAAGCCAGAAGGCTGCTCTGAGCCACAGCCCCTAGAACACAAAAACCGCCCCTTTCCCTGGGAAATAAAACTCACCAACCCTAGTTGATGGTGTCAGTTTGCAGGAGGTACTTGGCACTCTCAAACCAGCCCAAGTTGGCACTGGTGCCAGCTTGGTCCTGGGAGGCATCCTGCGATATGCGGAATTTTAAAAGCCAGAAGGCTGCTCTGAGCCACAGCCCCTAGAACACCAAAAACCGCCCCTTTTCCCTGGGAAATAAAACTCACCAACCCTAGTTGATGGTGTCAGTTTGCAGGAGGTACTTGGCACTCTCAAACCAGCCCAAGTTGGCACTGGTGCCAGCTTGGTCCTGGGAGGCATCCTGCGATATGCGGAATTTTAAAAGCCAGAAGGCTGCTCTGAGCCACAGCCCCTAGAACACAAAAACCGCCCCTTTTCCCTGGGAAATAAAACTCACCAACCCTAGTTGATGGTGTCAGTTTGCAGGAGGTACTTGGCACTCTCAAACCAGCCCAAGTTGGCACTGGTGCCAGCTTGGTCCTGGGAGGCATCCTGCGATATGCGGAATTTTAAAAGCCAGAAGGCTGCTCTGAGCCACGGCCCTGCAACACCAACGCGCCCTTTTCCCTGGTAAGCAAAACTCACCAACCCTAGTTGATGGTGTCAGTTTGCAGGAGGTACTTGGCACTCTCAAACCAGCCCAAGTTGGCACTGGTGCCAGCTTGGTCCTGGGAGGCATCCTGCGATATGCGGAATTTTAAAAGCCAGAAGGCTGCTCTGAGCCACAGCCCCTAGAACACAAAAACCGCCCCTTTTCCCTGGGAAATAAAACTCACCAACCCTAGTTCATGGTGTCAGTTTGCAGGAGGTACTTGGCACTCTCAAACCAGCCCAAGTTGGCACTGGTGCCAGCTTGGTCCTGGGAGGCATCCTGCGATATGCGGAATTTTAAAAGCCAGAAGGCTGCTCTGAGCCACAGGCCCTGAACACAAAAACCGCCCCTTTTCCCAGGAAATAAAACTCACCAACCCTAGTTGATGGTGTCAGTTTGCAGGAGGTACTTGGCACTCTCAAACCAGCCCAAGTTGGCACTGGTGCCAGCTTGGTCCTGGGAGGCATCCTGCGATATGCGGAATTTTAAAAGCCAGAAGGCTGCTCTGAGCCACAGCCCCTAGAACACAAAACCGCCCCTTTTCCCTGGGAAGAAAACTCACCAACCCTAGTTGATGGTGTCAGTTTGCAGGAGGTACTTGGCACTCTCAAACCAGCCCAAGTTGGCACTGGTGCCAGCTTGGTCCTGGGAGGCATCCTGCGATATGCGGAATTTTAAAAGCCAGAAGGCTGCTCTGAGCCACAGCCCCTAGAACACAAAAAACCGCCCCTTTTCCCTGGGAAATAAAACTCACCAACCCTAGTTGATGGTGTCAGTTTGCAGGAGGTACTTGGCACTCTCAAACCAGCCCAAGTTGGCACTGGTGCCAGCTTGGTCCTGGGAGGCATCCTGCGATATGCGGAATTTTAAAAGCCAGAAGGCTGCTCTGAGCCACAGCCCCCTAGAACACAAAACCGCCCCTTTTCCCTGGAAATAAAACTCACCAACCCTAGTTGATGGTGTCAGTTTGCAGGAGGTACTTGGCACTCTCAAACCAGCCCAAGTTGGCACTGGTGCCAGCTTGGTCCTGGGAGGCATCCTGCGATATGCGGAATTTTAAAAGCCAGAAGGCTGCTCTGAGCCACAGCCCCTAGAACACAAAAACCGCCCCTTTTCCCTGGGAAATAAAACTCACCAACCCTAGTTGATGGTGTCAGTTTGCAGGAGGTACTTGGCACTCTCAAACCAGCCCAAGTTGGCACTGGTGCCAGCTTGGTCCTGGGAGGCATCCTGCGATATGCGGAATTTTAAAAGCCAGAAGGCTGCTCTGAGCCACGGCCCTAGAACAAAAAACCGCCCCTTTTCCCAGGAAATAAAACTCACCAACCCTAGTTGATGGTGTCAGTTTGCAGGAGGTACTTGGCACTCTCAAACCAGCCCAAGTTGGCACTGGTGCCAGCTTGGTCCTGGGAGGCATCCTGCGATATGCGGAATTTTAAAAGCCAGAAGGCTGCTCTGAGCCACCGGCCCTGAACACAAACGCTGCCCCTTTTCCCAGGTAAGCAAAACTCACCAACCCTAGTTGATGGTGTCAGTTTGCAGGAGGTACTTGGCACTCTCAAACCAGCCCAAGTTGGCACTGGTGCCAGCTTGGTCCTGGGAGGCATCCTGCGATATGCGGAATTTTAAAAGCCAGAAGGCTGCTCTGAGCCACAGCCCCTAGAACACAAAAACCGCCCCTTTTCCCTGGGAAATAAAACTCACCAACCCTAGTTGATGGTGTCAGTTTGCAGGAGGTACTTGGCACTCTCAAACCAGCCCAAGTTGGCACTGGTGCCAGCTTGGTCCTGGGAGGCATCCTGCGATATGCGGAATTTTAAAAGCCAGAAGGCTGCTCTGAGCCACAGCCCCTAGAACACAAAAACCGCCCCTTTTCCCTGGGAAATAAAACTCACCAACCCTAGTTGATGGTGTCAGTTTGCAGGAGGTACTTGGCACTCTCAAACCAGCCCAAGTTGGCACTGGTGCCAGCTTGGTCCTGGGAGGCATCCTGCGATATGCGGAATTTTAAAAGCCAGAAGGCTGCTCTGAGCCACCGGCCCTGAACACAAAAACCGCCCCTTTTCCCAGGTAAGCAAAACTCACCAACCCTAGTTGATGGTGTCAGTTTGCAGGAGGTACTTGGCACTCTCAAACCAGCCCAAGTTGGCACTGGTGCCAGCTTGGTCCTGGGAGGCATCCTGCGATATGCGGAATTTTAAAAGCCAGAAGGCTGCTCTGAGCCACGGCCCTGAACACAAAAACGCCCCCTTTTCCCAGGTAAGCAAAACTCACCAACCCTAGTTGATGGTGTCAGTTTGCAGGAGGTACTTGGCACTCTCAAACCAGCCCAAGTTGGCACTGGTGCCAGCTTGGTCCTGGGAGGCATCCTGCGATATGCGGAATTTTAAAAGCCAGAAGGCTGCTCTGAGCCACCGGCCCTGCAACAAAAACGCCCCTTTTCCCAGGTAAGCAAAACTCACCAACCCTAGTTGATGGTGTCAGTTTGCAGGAGGTACTTGGCACTCTCAAACCAGCCCAAGTTGGCACTGGTGCCAGCTTGGTCCTGGGAGGCATCCTGCGATATGCGGAATTTAAAAGCCAGAAGGCTGCTCTGAGCCACCGGCCCTGCACACAAAAACCGCCCCTTTTCCTGGTAAGCAAAACTCACCAACCCTAGTTGATGGTGTCAGTTTGCAGGAGGTACTTGGCACTCTCAAACCAGCCCAAGTTGGCACTGGTGCCAGCTTGGTCCTGGGAGGCATCCTGCGATATGCGGAATTTTAAAAGCCAGAAGGCTGCTCTGAGCCACAGCCCCTAGAACACAAAAACCGCCCCTTTTCCCTGGGAAATAAAACTCACCAACCCTAGTTGATGGTGTCAGTTTGCAGGAGGTACTTGGCACTCTCAAACCAGCCCAAGTTGGCACTGGTGCCAGCTTGGTCCTGGGAGGCATCCTGCGATATGCGGAATTTTAAAAGCCAGAAGGCTGCTCTGAGCCACCGGCCCTAGAACAAAAACCGCCCCTTTTCCCAGGTAAGCAAAACTCACCAACCCTAGTTGATGGTGTCAGTTTGCAGGAGGTACTTGGCACTCTCAAACCAGCCCAAGTTGGCACTGGTGCCAGCTTGGTCCTGGGAGGCATCCTGCGATATGCGGAATTTTAAAAGCCAGAAGGCTGCTCTGAGCCACAGCCCTAGAACAAAAAAACCGCCCCTTTTCCCTGGGAAATAAAACTCACCAACCCTAGTTGATGGTGTCAGTTTGCAGGAGGTACTTGGCACTCTCAAACCAGCCCAAGTTGGCACTGGTGCCAGCTTGGTCCTGGGAGGCATCCTGCGATATGCGGAATTTTAAAAGCCAGAAGGCTGCTCTGAGCCACAGCCCCTAGAACAAAAAACCGCCCCTTTTCCCTGGGAAATAAAACTCACCAACCCTAGTTGATGGTGTCAGTTTGCAGGAGGTACTTGGCACTCTCAAACCAGCCCAAGTTGGCACTGGTGCCAGCTTGGTCCTGGGAGGCATCCTGCGATATGCGGAATTTTAAAAGCCAGAAGGCTGCTCTGAGCCACAGCCCCTAGAACACAAAAACCGCCCCTTTTCCCTGGGAAATAAAACTCACCAACCCTAGTTGATGGTGTCAGTTTGCAGGAGGTACTTGGCACTCTCAAACCAGCCCAAGTTGGCACTGGTGCCAGCTTGGTCCTGGGAGGCATCCTGCGATATGCGGAATTTTAAAAGCCAGAAGGCTGCTCTGAGCCACAGCCCTGAACACACAAAAACCGCCCCTTTTCCCAGGTAAGCAAAACTCACCAACCCTAGTTGATGGTGTCAGTTTGCAGGAGGTACTTGGCACTCTCAAACCAGCCCAAGTTGGCACTGGTGCCAGCTTGGTCCTGGGAGGCATCCTGCGATATGCGGAATTTTAAAAGCCAGAAGGCTGCTCTGAGCCACAGCCCCTAGAACACAAAAACCGCCCCTTTTCCCTGGGAAATAAAACTCACCAACCCTAGTTGATGGTGTCAGTTTGCAGGAGGTACTTGGCACTCTCAAACCAGCCCAAGTTGGCACTGGTGCCAGCTTGGTCCTGGGAGGCATCCTGCGATATGCGGAATTTTAAAAGCCAGAAGGCTGCTCTGAGCCACGGCCCTGAACACAAAACCGCCCCTTTTCCCTGGGAAAAAAACTCACCAACCCTAGTTGATGGTGTCAGTTTGCAGGAGGTACTTGGCACTCTCAAACCAGCCCAAGTTGGCACTGGTGCCAGCTTGGTCCTGGGAGGCATCCTGCGATATGCGGAATTTTAAAAGCCAGAAGGCTGCTCTGAGCCACAGCCCCTAGAACACAAAAACCGCCCCTTTTCCCTGGGAAATAAAACTCACCAACCCTAGTTGATGGTGTCAGTTTGCAGGAGGTACTTGGCACTCTCAAACCAGCCCAAGTTGGCACTGGTGCCAGCTTGGTCCTGGGAGGCATCCTGCGATATGCGGAATTTTAAAAGCCAGAAGGCTGCTCTGAGCCACAGCCCCTAGAACACAAAAACCGCCCCTTTTCCCAGGGAAGCAAAACTCACCAACCCTAGTTGATGGTGTCAGTTTGCAGGAGGTACTTGGCACTCTCAAACCAGCCCAAGTTGGCACTGGTGCCAGCTTGGTCCTGGGAGGCATCCTGCGATATGCGGAATTTTAAAAGCCAGAAGGCTGCTCTGAGCCACAGGCCCTAGAACACAAAAACCGCCCCTTTTCCCTGGGAAATAAAACTCACCAACCCTAGTTGATGGTGTCAGTTTGCAGGAGGTACTTGGCACTCTCAAACCAGCCCAAGTTGGCACTGGTGCCAGCTTGGTCCTGGGAGGCATCCTGCGATATGCGGAATTTTAAAAGCCAGAAGGCTGCTCTGAGCCACAGCCCTAGAACAAAAAACCGCCCCTTTTCCCTGGGAAATAAAACTCACCAACCCTAGTTGATGGTGTCAGTTTGCAGGAGGTACTTGGCACTCTCAAACCAGCCCAAGTTGGCACTGGTGCCAGCTTGGTCCTGGGAGGCATCCTGCGATATGCGGAATTTTAAAAGCCAGAAGGCTGCTCTGAGCCACCGGCCCTGAACACAAAAAACCGCCCCTTTTCCCAGGTAAGCAAAACTCACCAACCCTAGTTGATGGTGTCAGTTTGCAGGAGGTACTTGGCACTCTCAAACCAGCCCAAGTTGGCACTGGTGCCAGCTTGGTCCTGGGAGGCATCCTGCGATATGCGGAATTTTAAAAGCCAGAAGGCTGCTCTGAGCCACAGCCCTAGAACACAAAAACCGCCCCTTTTCCCTGGGAAATAAAACTCACCAACCCTAGTTGATGGTGTCAGTTTGCAGGAGGTACTTGGCACTCTCAAACCAGCCCAAGTTGGCACTGGTGCCAGCTTGGTCCTGGGAGGCATCCTGCGATATGCGGAATTTTAAAAGCCAGAAGGCTGCTCTGAGCCACAGCCCTAGAACACAAAAACCGCCCCTTTTCCCTGGGAAATAAAACTCACCAACCCTAGTTGATGGTGTCAGTTTGCAGGAGGTACTTGGCACTCTCAAACCAGCCCAAGTTGGCACTGGTGCCAGCTTGGTCCTGGGAGGCATCCTGCGATATGCGGAATTTTAAAAGCCAGAAGGCTGCTCTGAGCCACGGCCCTGAACAAAAACCGCCCCTTTTCCCTGGGAATAAAACTCACCAACCCTAGTTGATGGTGTCAGTTTGCAGGAGGTACTTGGCACTCTCAAACCAGCCCAAGTTGGCACTGGTGCCAGCTTGGTCCTGGGAGGCATCCTGCGATATGCGGAATTTTAAAAGCCAGAAGGCTGCTCTGAGCCACCGGCCCTAGAACAAAAAACCGCCCCTTTTCCCTGGTAAATAAAACTCACCAACCCTAGTTGATGGTGTCAGTTTGCAGGAGGTACTTGGCACTCTCAAACCAGCCCAAGTTGGCACTGGTGCCAGCTTGGTCCTGGGAGGCATCCTGCGATATGCGGAATTTTAAAAGCCAGAAGGCTGCTCTGAGCCACAGCCCCTAGAACACAAAAACCGCCCCTTTTCCCTGGGAAATAAAACTCACCAACCCTAGTTGATGGTGTCAGTTTGCAGGAGGTACTTGGCACTCTCAAACCAGCCCAAGTTGGCACTGGTGCCAGCTTGGTCCTGGGAGGCATCCTGCGATATGCGGAATTTTAAAAGCCAGAAGGCTGCTCTGAGCCACAGCCCCTAGAACACAAAAACCGCCCCTTTTCCCTGGGAAATAAAACTCACCAACCCTAGTTGATGGTGTCAGTTTGCAGGAGGTACTTGGCACTCTCAAACCAGCCCAAGTTGGCACTGGTGCCAGCTTGGTCCTGGGAGGCATCCTGCGATATGCGGAATTTTAAAAGCCAGAAGGCTGCTCTGAGCCACCGGCCCTAGAACACAAAAACCGCCCCTTTTCCCTGGGAAATAAAACTCACCAACCCTAGTTGATGGTGTCAGTTTGCAGGAGGTACTTGGCACTCTCAAACCAGCCCAAGTTGGCACTGGTGCCAGCTTGGTCCTGGGAGGCATCCTGCGATATGCGGAATTTTAAAAGCCAGAAGGCTGCTCTGAGCCACAGCCCTAGAACACAAAAACCGCCCCTTTTCCCTGGGAAATAAAACTCACCAACCCTAGTTGATGGTGTCAGTTTGCAGGAGGTACTTGGCACTCTCAAACCAGCCCAAGTTGGCACTGGTGCCAGCTTGGTCCTGGGAGGCATCCTGCGATATGCGGAATTTTAAAAGCCAGAAGGCTGCTCTGAGCCACAGCCCCTAGAACACAAAAACCGCCCCTTTTCCCTGGGAAATAAAACTCACCAACCCTAGTTGATGGTGTCAGTTTGCAGGAGGTACTTGGCACTCTCAAACCAGCCCAAGTTGGCACTGGTGCCAGCTTGGTCCTGGGAGGCATCCTGCGATATGCGGAATTTTAAAAGCCAGAAGGCTGCTCTGAGCCACAGCCCCTAGAAACAAAAACCGCCCCTTTTCCCTGGGAAATAAAACTCACCAACCCTAGTTGATGGTGTCAGTTTGCAGGAGGTACTTGGCACTCTCAAACCAGCCCAAGTTGGCACTGGTGCCAGCTTGGTCCTGGGAGGCATCCTGCGATATGCGGAATTTTAAAAGCCAGAAGGCTGCTCTGAGCCACAGCCCCTAGAACACAAAAACCGCCCCTTTTCCCTGGGAAATAAAACTCACCAACCCTAGTTGATGGTGTCAGTTTGCAGGAGGTACTTGGCACTCTCAAACCAGCCCAAGTTGGCACTGGTGCCAGCTTGGTCCTGGGAGGCATCCTGCGATATGCGGAATTTTAAAAGCCAGAAGGCTGCTCTGAGCCACAGCCCTAGAACACAAAAACCGCCCCTTTTCCCTGGGAAATAAAACTCACCAACCCTAGTTGATGGTGTCAGTTTGCAGGAGGTACTTGGCACTCTCAAACCAGCCCAAGTTGGCACTGGTGCCAGCTTGGTCCTGGGAGGCATCCTGCGATATGCGGAATTTTAAAAGCCAGAAGGCTGCTCTGAGCCACAGCCCCTAGAACAAAAACCGCCCCTTTTCCCTGGGAAATAAAACTCACCAACCCTAGTTGATGGTGTCAGTTTGCAGGAGGTACTTGGCACTCTCAAACCAGCCCAAGTTGGCACTGGTGCCAGCTTGGTCCTGGGAGGCATCCTGCGATATGCGGAATTTTAAAAGCCAGAAGGCTGCTCTGAGCCACAGCCCTAGAACAAAAAACCGCCCCTTTTCCCTGGGAAATAAAACTCACCAACCCTAGTTGATGGTGTCAGTTTGCAGGAGGTACTTGGCACTCTCAAACCAGCCCAAGTTGGCACTGGTGCCAGCTTGGTCCTGGGAGGCATCCTGCGATATGCGGAATTTTAAAAGCCAGAAGGCTGCTCTGAGCCACAGGCCCTAGAACACAAAAACCGCCCCTTTTCCCTGGGAAATAAAACTCACCAACCCTAGTTGATGGTGTCAGTTTGCAGGAGGTACTTGGCACTCTCAAACCAGCCCAAGTTGGCACTGGTGCCAGCTTGGTCCTGGGAGGCATCCTGCGATATGCGGAATTTTAAAAGCCAGAAGGCTGCTCTGAGCCACAGCCCCTAGAACACAAAAACCGCCCCTTTTCCCTGGGAAATAAAACTCACCAACCCTAGTTGATGGTGTCAGTTTGCAGGAGGTACTTGGCACTCTCAAACCAGCCCAAGTTGGCACTGGTGCCAGCTTGGTCCTGGGAGGCATCCTGCGATATGCGGAATTTTAAAAGCCAGAAGGCTGCTCTGAGCCACAGCCCCTAGAACACAAAAACCGCCCCTTTTCCCTGGGAAATAAAACTCACCAACCCTAGTTGATGGTGTCAGTTTGCAGGAGGTACTTGGCACTCTCAAACCAGCCCAAGTTGGCACTGGTGCCAGCTTGGTCCTGGGAGGCATCCTGCGATATGCGGAATTTTAAAAGCCAGAAGGCTGCTCTGAGCCACAGCCCCTAGAACACAAAAACCGCCCCTTTTCCCTGGGAAATAAAACTCACCAACCCTAGTTGATGGTGTCAGTTTGCAGGAGGTACTTGGCACTCTCAAACCAGCCCAAGTTGGCACTGGTGCCAGCTTGGTCCTGGGAGGCATCCTGCGATATGCGGAATTTTAAAAGCCAGAAGGCTGCTCTGAGCCACAGGCCCTAGAACAAAAACCGCCCCTTTTCCCTGGTAAATAAAACTCACCAACCCTAGTTGATGGTGTCAGTTTGCAGGAGGTACTTGGCACTCTCAAACCAGCCCAAGTTGGCACTGGTGCCAGCTTGGTCCTGGGAGGCATCCTGCGATATGCGGAATTTTAAAAGCCAGAAGGCTGCTCTGAGCCACAGCCCCTAGAACACAAAAACCGCCCCTTTTCCCTGGGAAATAAAACTCACCAACCCTAGTTGATGGTGTCAGTTTGCAGGAGGTACTTGGCACTCTCAAACCAGCCCAAGTTGGCACTGGTGCCAGCTTGGTCCTGGGAGGCATCCTGCGATATGCGGAATTTTAAAAGCCAGAAGGCTGCTCTGAGCCACAGGCCCTAGAACACAAAAACCGCCCCTTTTCCCTGGGAAATAAAACTCACCAACCCTAGTTGATGGTGTCAGTTTGCAGGAGGTACTTGGCACTCTCAAACCAGCCCAAGTTGGCACTGGTGCCAGCTTGGTCCTGGGAGGCATCCTGCGATATGCGGAATTTTAAAAGCCAGAAGGCTGCTCTGAGCCACAGCCCCTAGAACACAAAAACCGCCCCTTTTCCCTGGGAAATAAAACTCACCAACCCTAGTTGATGGTGTCAGTTTGCAGGAGGTACTTGGCACTCTCAAACCAGCCCAAGTTGGCACTGGTGCCAGCTTGGTCCTGGGAGGCATCCTGCGATATGCGGAATTTTAAAAGCCAGAAGGCTGCTCTGAGCCACAGCCCTAGAACACAAAACCGCCCCTTTTCCCTGGGAAATAAAACTCACCAACCCTAGTTGATGGTGTCAGTTTGCAGGAGGTACTTGGCACTCTCAAACCAGCCCAAGTTGGCACTGGTGCCAGCTTGGTCCTGGGAGGCATCCTGCGATATGCGGAATTTTAAAAGCCAGAAGGCTGCTCTGAGCCACAGCCCTAGAACAAAAAACCGCCCCTTTTCCCTGGGAAATAAAACTCACCAACCCTAGTTGATGGTGTCAGTTTGCAGGAGGTACTTGGCACTCTCAAACCAGCCCAAGTTGGCACTGGTGCCAGCTTGGTCCTGGGAGGCATCCTGCGATATGCGGAATTTTAAAAGCCAGAAGGCTGCTCTGAGCCACAGCCCCTAGAACACAAAAACCGCCCCTTTTCCCTGGGAAATAAAACTCACCAACCCTAGTTGATGGTGTCAGTTTGCAGGAGGTACTTGGCACTCTCAAACCAGCCCAAGTTGGCACTGGTGCCAGCTTGGTCCTGGGAGGCATCCTGCGATATGCGGAATTTTAAAAGCCAGAAGGCTGCTCTGAGCCACAGCCCCTAGAACACAAAAACCGCCCCTTTTCCCTGGGAAATAAAACTCACCAACCCTAGTTGATGGTGTCAGTTTGCAGGAGGTACTTGGCACTCTCAAACCAGCCCAAGTTGGCACTGGTGCCAGCTTGGTCCTGGGAGGCATCCTGCGATATGCGGAATTTTAAAAGCCAGAAGGCTGCTCTGAGCCACAGCCCTAGAACACAAAAACCGCCCCTTTTCCCTGGGAAATAAAACTCACCAACCCTAGTTGATGGTGTCAGTTTGCAGGAGGTACTTGGCACTCTCAAACCAGCCCAAGTTGGCACTGGTGCCAGCTTGGTCCTGGGAGGCATCCTGCGATATGCGGAATTTTAAAAGCCAGAAGGCTGCTCTGAGCCACAGCCCCTAGAACACAAAAACCGCCCCTTTTCCCTGGGAAATAAAACTCACCAACCCTAGTTGATGGTGTCAGTTTGCAGGAGGTACTTGGCACTCTCAAACCAGCCCAAGTTGGCACTGGTGCCAGCTTGGTCCTGGGAGGCATCCTGCGATATGCGGAATTTTAAAAGCCAGAAGGCTGCTCTGAGCCACAGCCCCTAGAACACAAAAACCGCCCCTTTTCCCTGGGAAATAAAACTCACCAACCCTAGTTGATGGTGTCAGTTTGCAGGAGGTACTTGGCACTCTCAAACCAGCCCAAGTTGGCACTGGTGCCAGCTTGGTCCTGGGAGGCATCCTGCGATATGCGGAATTTTAAAAGCCAGAAGGCTGCTCTGAGCCACAGCCCCTAGAACACAAAAACCGCCCCTTTTCCCTGGGAAATAAAACTCACCAACCCTAGTTGATGGTGTCAGTTTGCAGGAGGTACTTGGCACTCTCAAACCAGCCCAAGTTGGCACTGGTGCCAGCTTGGTCCTGGGAGGCATCCTGCGATATGCGGAATTTTAAAAGCCAGAAGGCTGCTCTGAGCCACAGCCCCTAGAACACAAAAACCGCCCCTTTTCCCTGGGAAATAAAACTCACCAACCCTAGTTGATGGTGTCAGTTTGCAGGAGGTACTTGGCACTCTCAAACCAGCCCAAGTTGGCACTGGTGCCAGCTTGGTCCTGGGAGGCATCCTGCGATATGCGGAATTTTAAAAGCCAGAAGGCTGCTCTGAGCCACAGCCCCTAGAACACAAAAACCGCCCCTTTTCCCTGGGAAATAAAACTCACCAACCCTAGTTGATGGTGTCAGTTTGCAGGAGGTACTTGGCACTCTCAAACCAGCCCAAGTTGGCACTGGTGCCAGCTTGGTCCTGGGAGGCATCCTGCGATATGCGGAATTTTAAAAGCCAGAAGGCTGCTCTGAGCCACCGGCCCTGGAACAAAAAACCGCCCCTTTTCCCAGGTAAGCAAAACTCACCAACCCTAGTTGATGGTGTCAGTTTGCAGGAGGTACTTGGCACTCTCAAACCAGCCCAAGTTGGCACTGGTGCCAGCTTGGTCCTGGGAGGCATCCTGCGATATGCGGAATTTTAAAAGCCAGAAGGCTGCTCTGAGCCACCGGCCCTGCAACACCAACGCTGCCCCTTTTCCCAGGTAAGCAAAACTCACCAACCCTAGTTGATGGTGTCAGTTTGCAGGAGGTACTTGGCACTCTCAAACCAGCCCAAGTTGGCACTGGTGCCAGCTTGGTCCTGGGAGGCATCCTGCGATATGCGGAATTTTAAAAGCCAGAAGGCTGCTCTGAGCCACAGCCCCTAGAACACAAAAACCGCCCCTTTTCCCTGGGAAATAAAACTCACCAACCCTAGTTGATGGTGTCAGTTTTCAGGAGGTACTTGGCACTCTCAAACCAGCCCAAGTTGGCACTGGTGCCAGCTTGGTCCTGGGAGGCTGTGGGAACTCAGCGCATCACCTCGGATGCTCTGAGTCCCAGGGAGACCCCTTGGGGGGTCAGAAGTCCTGGAATGTAGCCAAGGGCACCTGGTGGCTTGATTTTGACCCTTCAAGGGTCGTGCTATCAAAGTATGAGGGTATGGAAGTTTCAGAGGTTTGAATGGTGTAGGGCAGGTGTTTTTATAGAATAGAATGTAGGTTTTAGGATTTTGGTACAGGGGGGTCTAATGGAGGCAAGATGGAGGATTCAGGCCCGACCTCGTGGCTTTTCTCCTTCTTCTTGTCATCCATCTTCTCTGTGATGTGTGCATTTTAGATTGGTTCATACTAAAGGTGCACTGTTTAATAAAGGTGATGGGTATTGGAGAAAAATTGTAAATATCACATACGCAATTATCAGTATAAGAATGTACGACCGCCCTAAAGGGGCAGAGAGTGCTTGTGGCTGCCTTGCTGGTCAGATCTCGGCTGGGCAGAACAAAAACCTTAGAGATAAGCTTTAATAAACAACCCGAAGACTGAACTATAGAGGAGTCCAGACTCGTCTTTTCATCGCGGGCTGCCTGCGAACCGTCCCACGCGAACCACCCCACGCATGTCCGACAGAGACACACAGCCGATCGGACATCTGGCGTCCCTGGGTGGGCTCAGGTGAGCTCAAGAAGGGCTCAGGTGGGCTCGAGACGGGCTCAGGAAGAGCACAGGAGGAACACAGCCTGAGCCAGGCGGGCAGCTCCCACAGCTGGACTCGTTCCCGGGAGTACGCTGATATCTCCCGGAGAAAGCAGCGTCTGCAGACGGAGAAAGCAGCAGCCACTGAACAGCAGCAGCCACTGAGACCATCAACAATCATCGCACTCCTCTTCCACCGAAGGAGACTCGTACCAGGACAGCCCGGACCGGAATCAGAAAGGCGCCTCTGATCCCATCTCCTGCGGACTGCTGGACAGGACCAGGAGCCTTCGGACTGCCCCGACGACACAAATTCGGTGAGAAGGTTCAGATTTAAAACATCAATCACTATGGGAGGCACATACACTAAGGAGCAATTAGAAATCTTAGCGGCCTTACAAGGCTTGGCACAGATGCACACAAAGGGAATTCCCAAGAAACATCTTAAAGATTTATTACTGTGGGTCAGACTTAATTACCCGCATTCAGAGACCCGGTTGTTATTTGAAGTGGGTTTCTGGCAGGAGGTCAACAGGCACATATATTTGCTAGCAACAGAAAAGGATGAGGCAGCCTTGAAGTTATTATCTCCAGCAAGGATTATGTTGGAGGCAATTTCGGCTGAAGCTAGAAGCGCAGCCGGGCAGTTAGGTGATAAAAACCCCGGAAAGAAAAGGGGGGGTCAGGGCACGGGACAGAGACTAACTCTGGTCTCAGATAGCCCGGGAAAAACTGTCCCCGAAGAAGAGGAGGGACAGGAAAAATTAGAACTGCCTTCACTTCCAATTCCCCGAAAACCCAAGAAAACCCCAAAGCGTCCTGAGACCCCAGAGAATTTAGGAGACTCAGACACCGAGTCAGACACGAGTCCTGTCCCAGAGCCAGGCGATCCTGTTGGGGGGGAAATTCCCGAGTTACAGGAGCCGAGGGCGGAAAAGACAGGAGGGGGTGTGAAGTCGCGAACGGGGGTGGAGGGGAGCGGGACCGGCACGGAGGCACCGAGCCGCGGCGACCGTGATTGCGCAATAGGGGCGGCGTCGGGGGCGGCGGCGGCGGCGGTTCCGGGCGGGGAAGGAGGATTTGTGAGGGCAGGGGGGCATAGCACGGGTGGTACGGGTGCCGTGCCGGAAGCGGCGGCTCAGATGATACGCGCGGGGCGGGAAGAGTGCGCGGGACCGGGGGCGCGCGGGATTTCCGGGAAGGGCGGAAGCTCCACTGCGTCCATCTCAGATACGGGCAGTGAGGCGAGCGGAGCCTCAGAGACCCAGGCGGGGCCCGGCGGGAGGCGCAAGAAACGCATGACAATGACATCACAACACCCGGAAACAGGGATGCGGCGTTCTACCCGGATCGCAGCGCGCACGCGGGCCAAAGCGCGGGGCGAGCTTGTCGCGAGGAGGCGGGGCGTGAATACGACGTCAGAGGGG
This sequence comes from Talpa occidentalis, assembly GCF_014898055.3. Classification (NCBI taxonomy): domain Eukaryota; kingdom Metazoa; phylum Chordata; class Mammalia; order Eulipotyphla; family Talpidae; genus Talpa; species Talpa occidentalis. The sequence goes on along the minus strand of NW_023604813.1, from coordinate 14,990 downwards.
GAGGGAGAGTCGGAGGCGGAGACCGAGGGGGAGGCATCGGAGACGGAGCGGGGCGGAGACAGTGACGTCAGCTCAGGGGAGACGGGGGGCGTTCCCGGGGCCGCGCGAGCACGGAGGGTGCGGGCGGAGCGCGGCAGGGGGAGGGTCCCGCCCCCGGTGGCATCTCGGACGAGGAGGGGGTGTGGCCACAGCTCCAGTTCCCGGGGCTCCACCCCTTCCCCGGTCCCGATCCCCATGGCTCCGATCCCTGAAAGGCAGGCTTCACCCCCCCCAGGGGGACGTGCAGGTATTCAGCCTACATTGGCAGCCCAAGAAAAAACCGTGCGAACCCAATCTCGTAGCAGGTCTGCAACAATGCAGCAATTCTTTCCTACAATATATAAAGGGAAAGGTGCAGAGAAAAAAGCAATGTTACCAGAGCAGATGGATTACCCATCGACCTCGGAGTTTCGAGGGTTTGAAAATACGCCATATGGAGCGGATCAACAGGGGGATGATGTGATACAAATCACAGCATCGCAAGGCATTCCTGCATGGATGTTTTCAGCAGCAGAGGCAGCGAAAAGCTTTGTGCATTCATTCAATACAGCAAAAAAACAATCACGAGGATCTCAAATTTCTCTTTTAGATATAGGGGCAAAGCCAAAACCCTCAAAGGAGAGGAGGTGGTTTGGGGAATTACCAATGACCTCCACGGTCCCATTGTGTATGCAATTACCAATGGAGTTTCCTACAGAGGAGCCACAGCTGCCAGTGAAAACAATGAATTGGAAGCGCATCCGAAAAATATTAGCAAAGGAAAAGGACTTATTACAAGGTTCAGGGGACTTGACAATGCCAGTGACTTATGATGCACAAGGTCAAAACCCTAGGTGGGAAAGGATGGGTCATGATGTGGTCAAAGATTTAGTGAAAGCGGTTCAAAATAATGGACTGTGTTCTCAATATTTTAAACAACTTTTAACAGGGACATTTAATATGTATGATCTCACGCCATTTGATATTCGAAATCTTGTGTCAATGATTCTCACAGACACGCAAAATCTCGTTTGGGACAGAAGGTGGAGAAATTATCTTACAGAGTTGCGAAACAGATATCGAGGCGGGCCCAACGCGAACCTCACCGTGGCACAGTTGGCAGGGGATCCTCCAGATGACAACGCCGCGGAGCAAGCAGTACGTCTTCCCAGGAATGTGCTGACGGACATCAAAGAAGCAGCTCGAAAAGCGATCCTGCAGATTGCACCAGCAGGGGTTCATGACACTCCATATTCCTCCATTCGACAAGGACCCACAGAACCCTTTTCATCGTTTGTGGATCGACTCATGCAAGCCATCGATCGGCAGGTAGTGGATCAGCAAGCAAAGCAGCCTCTCACAGAAAGCTTAGCTTTCGGCAACGCCAACCCGGATTGCCAACGGGTCATTTCTACAATGCAAGGTCGACCAACCTTGGCAGACATGTTGGAGGCATGCAGCAAAGTGGGAACACCGCAGCATGTTGCATCGATCGTGAGGGAAGAGTTGAAAGGAGAGTGGGAAAACCGAATGAGAGGATGTTCGGAACAAATGGAAGGGAAGGTACTGGAAAAGATGCTTCAGCAGCAGAACGAGCTGATCGATAAGGTTCTTGCAACCGTTCAGAAAAAGAACAACCCGTCAGGAGGACGATGCTACAAATGTGGAGCGTTAGGCCACATGAGGAGGGACTGTCCACAAACGCACGCGCAAGCTCACACATCAACATCGCAAAGGCCGCTCTGCGCACGATGCGGAAGGGGAAGACATTCTGTGAAGGAATGTTTCTCAAAGACGGACGTAGAAGGAAATCCCCTACCGCTTCCGGGAAACGGGAGGAAGAGCGCGCCCATCCATTGCCAGCGCGTGACGACACAAGTGATGGCAGTGAGACAGGAACAAGCAGCACAGTCATCGGGGAACGTCAAGCAGACGCCCTCAGCAAAACCCTCAGCCGATTCCATAGCGACCCAGACCTCCTCCCACCAGGAGCACAGTGTCCATTGGCAGCTTCCAAACTAGTATGCTTCCTGAACGAAAGTCATGCAGAGATATCAACAGGTGTCCGCGGAGATTCATACAAGATGCAAGACTTCTTGATCGTGGGACAAGATAAGAGCAGCATTCTCGGACTTGTTGTTTATCCAACAGTTATTTCAGCAGATAAAAACACAGAACTAACAGTTCTGGCAAAAGCGCTTCGTCCACCACTGGTTGTGGCAAAGAACACCCAAATTGCACGAGCTTTCGCCTTGCCACCACATGCCATGGGGCAGGTCATGCCAATCTTTGATGAAGAAGGACTTCCTTTGAAGGAGCATGTCGAGGTACATACGACATGGATCAAGCACATAGGTCGGGACCGACCCATACTTACTTGTCAGTTAACCTGCAAAGACAAAACAATAGAGGTCAGGGGAATGCTTGACACGGGAGCAGATGTCACGGTAATATCTTACATCTTTTGGCCTCGTGAATGGGGTTTGGTTGTACCCCTGGGAACTCTCTCAGGCATAGGGGGAGCTTCTCTGTGTCTGCAGAGCGAAAATTCCATTGTTGTCACAGGACCGGGAAACAAAATGGCGGTCATTCGTCCTTTTGTAGTGCAAAGGCCAGTCACGGTTTGGGGAAGAGATCTTTTGGCTCAATGGGGCACAAAGATCGAACTGGATTTTTAATCGGGGTCACTGCGGCACTCGCCACACTAAAACTGACTTGGAGGACGGATAACCCGGTTTGGGTGGATCAGTGGCCCTTGGAGAGAAAGAAATTGAGTGCCCTGAGGAGCCTGGTCCAAGAGCAACTGCAGAAAGGACACATCAAACCGACAAACAGCCCTTGGAATTCTCCAGTGTTCGTCATCAAAAAGAAGCTATCAGGCAAATGGAGGTTGTTACATGATCTCAGAAAGATCAATGAAGGTATTGAAGACATGGGACCTCTTCAACTGGGTCTGCCATCAATCTCGATGATTCCCAGAGATTGGCCGCTTGTGGTGATTGACCTCAAGGACTGCTTTTTTAGTATACCTCTCCATCAAGACGACGCGCCCAGATTTGCTTTTTCTGTTCCAAGTATCAACAGGGAAACACCTCTGCAGCGATACCATTGGGTTGTACTCCCTCAGGGATTGAAGAACTCGCCCACAATCTGCCAATGGTACGTGGCACGAGCTTTGTTACCGGCGCGGAAGAAATTCCCGAAGGTAAAGATCATTCACTATATGGATGATCTGCTCATTGCGGCGTCAACACAGCAAGAGCTGCAAAAGGCTCGCGATTGTGTGATTGCAGAAGTGCAGAAGGCAGGTTTGGAGATCAGCACATCAAAGATCCAGGAGGTCGCGCCTTGGAGATATCTAGGGTGGAAAGTCTCAGAAAAAACAATAAGACCTCAGAAGATGGAAGTCAGCTCCAGAGTTCGTAATCTACATGATTTACAACAGCTGATAGGAGAAATTAACTGGATGAGACCAATTTTGGGAATCACGAATGATGACATTTCAGCACTGCTCGATCTTTTGAGAGGGGACACAGACATTCGATCTCCCAGAACACTTACACCAGAAGCAAAGAAGGAATTAGAAAAGGTGACAGATATCATCCAGAAGAGACAAGCACATCGAATTGTCCAATCATTGCCTTTTGAGTTGGCAGTGCTGGGAAAGAAAGCACAGTTCCATGGTCCGATCTTTCAGTGGGACTCATCTCAAAAAGATCCTTTGATAATCATAGAGTGGATTTTTCTACCGTACAGACCTCCGAAAACAATTCTTACAGATTTGGAGATGGCAGCACAGATCATAATAAAGGGAAGAACAAGGCTGTTGACAATAGCGGGACGAGAATTTTCAATCATTCATTTACCGTTGAAAAGAGATTATTTTGACTGGGCAATGCAAAAGTCAAAGGACTTGTTGATTGCACTGTTGGCTTTTCCCGGAACTTGCACAATCAATTTTCCCCAACACAGACTGTTGAAATCACAAATATGCTATAAAGCTAAGCCAAGGATAAGTGACGAGCCTCTGGAGGGGATCACAGTGTTCACGGATGGTTCAGGGAAGACACACAAGTCAGTGATCACGTGGTGGGATTCAATGACTGAGAAATGGGACTCAGATGTGAAGACGGTTCAAGGCTCTCCACAAGTTGTGGAATTGGCGGCTGTCGTTCGAGCATTTCAGTTGTTTAAGCAACCCCTCAATCTGATTACAGATTCTGCATATGTCGCAGGTGTAGTCAGGCGGTTGGAGGGTTCGCTTTTGAGAGAGGTCAACAATGAGGTTTTGTTCTCGTATCTAGTGAGCATGAAAACACTGTTAGAAGACAGGGAACATGAATATTTTATCACTCACATTAGAGCTCACACCACACTTCCGGGATTTCTAGCGGAGGGGAATGCTCGAGCAGACAGGTTGGCAATGCCAATCTCACAAACACTTCCGGACATTTTTGAGCAGGCGAGGCTGAGTCATGCATTTTTCCACCAAAATGCACAAGCGCTGATGGAATCCTTTCGCCTCACAAAAACTCAGGCGAGAGAAATCATTAGTGCTTGCCCTGATTGTCAACTAGTGCAGCCACCGGCTTCCACAGGAGCAGTCAATCCACGAGGACTGCAAAGCCTTCAGTTGTGGCAGGCTGACGTGACAAAGTATCCCTCATTTGGGAAACTCAAAAATGTCCATGTTTCAGTTGATACATTCTCGGGAGCAGTCTTTGCTTCAGCACATACAGGGGAAACAGCGGAACACGCTTGTCGGCATTTTTTGCAGGCATTTGCGTCATTAGGCGTGCCTCAAGAGATAAAAACAGACAATGGCCCAACATATACAGGCAGGGTGCTTGACAGATTTCTTAAAAAATGGGGTGTCAGACATACCTTTGGTATCCCACATTCACCTACAGGTCAAGCAATCATTGAGAGAACACACCATACCCTGAAATCTCTTTTGGACAGGCAAAAGAGGGGAGAGCCAGAGGCGACGCCTCACATGAAATTAAACAAAGCATTGTATGTGTTGAATTTTCTTAACAGTTCGTCTTCAGAGCCAAATCCACCAATCCTGAGACATTTCTCAAACAGCTCGCAGGCAAGGCTAAAGGAAAATCCTTTAGTTTTGATCAGAAACCCTGAGTCGGGACAAATAGAGGGTCCTTTCAAATTAATCACTTGGGGCAAGGGTTTTGCTTGTATCTCCACAGAGCGTGGTCCGAAGTGGGTGTCGGCGCGGCACGTGAAACCATTCCGAACGCGAGAACCGGAGGGCACTGATCCCAGAGACAGAGAGACGGGTGATCAGACGAGGGAAGAGGAGGCTCGGGCTGCAACCAACGATTCAGAAGCTGAGGCGACCGAATAAGAACTTTGGGAGAATTTCTTTTCTGTTAAAATTTTAAGTGGGAGGGACAATGTTCTTTCATAAGGGTAGAATCGTGAGCTTTGTGTTGCTCATGTGTCTCATTTCCCCATCAATAACCTTGCCTAAAGGCACAAACTTGCCGGTCAATCAACCGAAAACAAATGTTTGGGAAGCTTTAGCTCAGGCAGCAAATTTGGATAGTGTTTGCCTGACGCACTCGAGACCGGGAAGACCATTTACAGCATGCATGGTTGGATTGCCAGTGGATGAGTTGCTAATTCCAAGGCACACTCCAGTTAAAATCGCACAGATCGTTAAAGATCCTGTGAATGAGTGGTATGCTTGGATGCATCTCCTTCCTGTGGCCTCTACCGAGCCTCGGGAATTGGAAATTTTTGGGTCCATGACAATGGAGCTATGCATGCAATTCAAAATTTCAGACACAACAAAAGTAAACAAAACTATTGATGTTACCCCAAATCATGAGTTTTACAAAAACACATCAACCTGGTGCAAAAACACAGTAACAACAACCAGGGGGTCACTCCACGTTCCAGTGCAGTTGCCAAGAGGAGTCTTTCTAATTTGTGGAGACAGAATTTGGCACGGTATTCCTGCGAATGTCTGGGGAGGTCCATGCAGCATTGGAAAAATTTCAATATTGTCACCAGATTCAAAAATATTGAAAAAACAAAAGCGTAGGGACAAAAGATCTTTGCAACCTTACGCTGCAGATTGTGATGATAGCGTGTACACTTGGGACAAGGCAACGAGAATTGCTACAGCCATTTTTTCACCCCAAACAGCTTCGGGGGTGGCCTTGACCCAATTGGATCACATGGGATGCTGGTTGAGCAAACATGCTCATGCAGTCTCTCTTGCACTGAGTGACATGTTAAAAGACATAGACGGTGCAAGACAGGCGGCTCTCCAAAACAGAGCGGCAATTGATTATCTGTTGCTTGCTCACGGGCATGGGTGCGAAGAATTCGCTGGGATGTGCTGCATGAATCTGTCCGATCATTCGAGGTCAATTCATGAAAATATTCAACAAATAAAAGATAGCATAAAAAAGCTTGGCGAGATCACTGGATCTTGGATTGACGACGTGGTGAAGTTTTTTGACCTTTCTCCTTTATGGAGAGAGCTTTTAAGAGTAGGCTTTTACATTTTTATAGTTCTTGTAGTTCTCACACTTTTTGTGCCATGTGTTCTTCTGTGTGTACGACGTGCAATGAGTCAAGTTACCAGACAAGTGCTTTTTGTGCAAAGAGAGGGGGGAGATGTGGGAACTCAGCGCATCACCTCGGATGCTCTGAGTCCCAGGGAGACCCCTTGGGGGGCTCAGAAGTCCTGGAATGTAGCCAAGGGCACCTGGTGGCTTGATTTTGACCCTTCAAGGGTCGTGCTATCAAAGTATGAGGGTATGGAAGTTTCAGAGGTTTGAATGGTGTAGGGCAGGTGTTTTTATAGAATAGAATGTAGGTTTTAGGATTTTGGTACAGGGGGGTCTAATGGAGGCAAGATGGAGGATTCAGGCCCGACCTCGTGGCTTTTCTCCTTCTTCTTGTCATCCATCTTCTCTGTGATGTGTGCATTTTAGATTGGTTCATACTAAAGGTGCACTGTTTAATAAAGGTGATGGGTATTGGAGAAAAATTGTAAATATCACATACGCAATTATCAGTATAAGAATGTACGACCGCCCTAAAGGGGCAGAGAGTGCTTGTGGCTGCCTTGCTGGTCAGATCTCGGCTGGGCAGAACAAAAACCTTAGAGATAAGCTTTAATAAACAACCCGAAGACTGAACTATAGAGGAGTCCAGACTCGTCTGTTCATCGCGGGCTGCCTGCGAACCGTCCCACGCGAACCACCCCACGCATGTCCGACAGAGACACACAGCCGATCGGACAGGAGGCATCCTGCGATATGCGGAATTTTAAAAGCCAGAAGGCTGCTCTGAGCCACAGCCCCTAGAACACAAAAACCGCCCCTTTTCCCTGGGAAATAAAACTCACCAACCCTAGTTGATGGTGTCAGTTTGCAGGAGGTACTTGGCACTCTCAAACCAGCCCAAGTTGGCACTGGTGCCAGCTTGGTCCTGGGAGGCATCCTGCGATATGCGGAATTTTAAAAGCCAGAAGGCTGCTCTGAGCCACAGCCCCTAGAACACAAAAACCGCCCCTTTTCCCTGGGAAATAAAACTCACCAACCCTAGTTGATGGTGTCAGTTTGCAGGAGGTACTTGGCACTCTCAAACCAGCCCAAGTTGGCACTGGTGCCAGCTTGGTCCTGGGAGGCATCCTGCGATATGCGGAATTTTAAAAGCCAGAAGGCTGCTCTGAGCCACAGCCCCTAGAACACAAAAACCGCCCCTTTTCCCTGGGAAATAAAACTCACCAACCCTAGTTGATGGTGTCAGTTTGCAGGAGGTACTTGGCACTCTCAAACCAGCCCAAGTTGGCACTGGTGCCAGCTTGGTCCTGGGAGGCATCCTGCGATATGCGGAATTTTAAAAGCCAGAAGGCTGCTCTGAGCCACAGCCCCTAGAACACAAAAACCGCCCCTTTTCCCTGGGAAATAAAACTCACCAACCCTAGTTGATGGTGTCAGTTTGCAGGAGGTACTTGGCACTCTCAAACCAGCCCAAGTTGGCACTGGTGCCAGCTTGGTCCTGGGAGGCATCCTGCGATATGCGGAATTTTAAAAGCCAGAAGGCTGCTCTGAGCCACAGCCCCTAGAACACAAAACCGCCCCTTTTCCCTGGGAAATAAAACTCACCAACCCTAGTTGATGGTGTCAGTTTGCAGGAGGTACTTGGCACTCTCAAACCAGCCCAAGTTGGCACTGGTGCCAGCTTGGTCCTGGGAGGCATCCTGCGATATGCGGAATTTTAAAAGCCAGAAGGCTGCTCTGAGCCACAGCCCCTAGAACACAAAAACCGCCCCTTTTCCCTGGGAAATAAAACTCACCAACCCTAGTTGATGGTGTCAGTTTGCAGGAGGTACTTGGCACTCTCAAACCAGCCCAAGTTGGCACTGGTGCCAGCTTGGTCCTGGGAGGCATCCTGCGATATGCGGAATTTTAAAAGCCAGAAGGCTGCTCTGAGCCACAGCCCCTAGAACACAAAACCGCCCCTTTTCCCTGGGAAATAAAACTCACCAACCCTAGTTGATGGTGTCAGTTTGCAGGAGGTACTTGGCACTCTCAAACCAGCCCAAGTTGGCACTGGTGCCAGCTTGGTCCTGGGAGGCATCCTGCGATATGCGGAATTTTAAAAGCCAGAAGGCTGCTCTGAGCCACAGCCCCTAGAACACAAAAACCGCCCCTTTTCCCTGGGAAATAAAACTCACCAACCCTAGTTGATGGTGTCAGTTTGCAGGAGGTACTTGGCACTCTCAAACCAGCCCAAGTTGGCACTGGTGCCAGCTTGGTCCTGGGAGGCATCCTGCGATATGCGGAATTTTAAAAGCCAGAAGGCTGCTCTGAGCCACAGCCCCTAGAACACAAAAACCGCCCCTTTTCCCTGGGAAATAAAACTCACCAACCCTAGTTGATGGTGTCAGTTTGCAGGAGGTACTTGGCACTCTCAAACCAGCCCAAGTTGGCACTGGTGCCAGCTTGGTCCTGGGAGGCATCCTGCGATATGCGGAATTTTAAAAGCCAGAAGGCTGCTCTGAGCCACAGCCCTAGAACACAAAAACCGCCCCTTTTCCCTGGGAAATAAAACTCACCAACCCTAGTTGATGGTGTCAGTTTGCAGGAGGTACTTGGCACTCTCAAACCAGCCCAAGTTGGCACTGGTGCCAGCTTGGTCCTGGGAGGCATCCTGCGATATGCGGAATTTTAAAAGCCAGAAGGCTGCTCTGAGCCACAGCCCCTAGAACACAAAAACCGCCCCTTTTCCCTGGGAAATAAAACTCACCAACCCTAGTTGATGGTGTCAGTTTGCAGGAGGTACTTGGCACTCTCAAACCAGCCCAAGTTGGCACTGGTGCCAGCTTGGTCCTGGGAGGCATCCTGCGATATGCGGAATTTTAAAAGCCAGAAGGCTGCTCTGAGCCACAGCCCCTAGAACACAAAAACCGCCCCTTTTCCCTGGGAAATAAAACTCACCAACCCTAGTTGATGGTGTCAGTTTGCAGGAGGTACTTGGCACTCTCAAACCAGCCCAAGTTGGCACTGGTGCCAGCTTGGTCCTGGGAGGCATCCTGCGATATGCGGAATTTTAAAAGCCAGAAGGCTGCTCTGAGCCACAGCCCCTAGAACACAAAAACCGCCCCTTTTCCCTGGGAAATAAAACTCACCAACCCTAGTTGATGGTGTCAGTTTGCAGGAGGTACTTGGCACTCTCAAACCAGCCCAAGTTGGCACTGGTGCCAGCTTGGTCCTGGGAGGCATCCTGCGATATGCGGAATTTTAAAAGCCAGAAGGCTGCTCTGAGCCACAGCCCCTAGAACACAAAAACCGCCCCTTTTCCCTGGGAAATAAAACTCACCAACCCTAGTTGATGGTGTCAGTTTGCAGGAGGTACTTGGCACTCTCAAACCAGCCCAAGTTGGCACTGGTGCCAGCTTGGTCCTGGGAGGCATCCTGCGATATGCGGAATTTTAAAAGCCAGAAGGCTGCTCTGAGCCACGCCCCTAGAACAAAAAACCGCCCCTTTTCCCTGGTAATAAAACTCACCAACCCTAGTTGATGGTGTCAGTTTGCAGGAGGTACTTGGCACTCTCAAACCAGCCCAAGTTGGCACTGGTGCCAGCTTGGTCCTGGGAGGCATCCTGCGATATGCGGAATTTTAAAAGCCAGAAGGCTGCTCTGAGCCACAGCCCCTAGAACACAAAAACCGCCCCTTTTCCCTGGGAATAAAACTCACCAACCCTAGTTGATGGTGTCAGTTTGCAGGAGGTACTTGGCACTCTCAAACCAGCCCAAGTTGGCACTGGTGCCAGCTTGGTCCTGGGAGGCATCCTGCGATATGCGGAATTTTAAAAGCCAGAAGGCTGCTCTGAGCCACAGCCCCTAGAACACAAAAACCGCCCCTTTTCCCTGGGAAATAAAACTCACCAACCCTAGTTGATGGTGTCAGTTTGCAGGAGGTACTTGGCACTCTCAAACCAGCCCAAGTTGGCACTGGTGCCAGCTTGGTCCTGGGAGGCATCCTGCGATATGCGGAATTTTAAAAGCCAGAAGGCTGCTCTGAGCCACAGGCCCTAGAACACAAAAACCGCCCCTTTTCCCTGGGAAATAAAACTCACCAACCCTAGTTGATGGTGTCAGTTTGCAGGAGGTACTTGGCACTCTCAAACCAGCCCAAGTTGGCACTGGTGCCAGCTTGGTCCTGGGAGGCATCCTGCGATATGCGGAATTTTAAAAGCCAGAAGGCTGCTCTGAGCCACAGCCCCTAGAACACAAAACCGCCCCTTTTCCCTGGGAAATAAAACTCACCAACCCTAGTTGATGGTGTCAGTTTGCAGGAGGTACTTGGCACTCTCAAACCAGCCCAAGTTGGCACTGGTGCCAGCTTGGTCCTGGGAGGCATCCTGCGATATGCGGAATTTTAAAAGCCAGAAGGCTGCTCTGAGCCACGGCCCTAGAACACAAAAACCGCCCCTTTTCCCTGGGAAATAAAACTCACCAACCCTAGTTGATGGTGTCAGTTTGCAGGAGGTACTTGGCACTCTCAAACCAGCCCAAGTTGGCACTGGTGCCAGCTTGGTCCTGGGAGGCATCCTGCGATATGCGGAATTTTAAAAGCCAGAAGGCTGCTCTGAGCCACAGCCCTAGAACAAAAAAACCGCCCCTTTTCCCTGGGAAGCAAAACTCACCAACCCTAGTTGATGGTGTCAGTTTGCAGGAGGTACTTGGCACTCTCAAACCAGCCCAAGTTGGCACTGGTGCCAGCTTGGTCCTGGGAGGCATCCTGCGATATGCGGAATTTTAAAAGCCAGAAGGCTGCTCTGAGCCACGGCCCTAGAACACAAAACCGCCCCTTTTCCCTGGGAAATAAAACTCACCAACCCTAGTTGATGGTGTCAGTTTGCAGGAGGTACTTGGCACTCTCAAACCAGCCCAAGTTGGCACTGGTGCCAGCTTGGTCCTGGGAGGCATCCTGCGATATGCGGAATTTTAAAAGCCAGAAGGCTGCTCTGAGCCACAGCCCCTAGAACACAAAAACCGCCCCTTTTCCCTGGGAAATAAAACTCACCAACCCTAGTTGATGGTGTCAGTTTGCAGGAGGTACTTGGCACTCTCAAACCAGCCCAAGTTGGCACTGGTGCCAGCTTGGTCCTGGGAGGCATCCTGCGATATGCGGAATTTTAAAAGCCAGAAGGCTGCTCTGAGCCACAGCCCCTAGAACACAAAAACCGCCCCTTTTCCCTGGGAAATAAAACTCACCAACCCTAGTTGATGGTGTCAGTTTGCAGGAGGTACTTGGCACTCTCAAACCAGCCCAAGTTGGCACTGGTGCCAGCTTGGTCCTGGGAGGCATCCTGCGATATGCGGAATTTTAAAAGCCAGAAGGCTGCTCTGAGCCACAGCCCTAGAACACAAAAACCGCCCTTTTCCCTGGGAAATAAAACTCACCAACCCTAGTTGATGGTGTCAGTTTGCAGGAGGTACTTGGCACTCTCAAACCAGCCCAAGTTGGCACTGGTGCCAGCTTGGTCCTGGGAGGCATCCTGCGATATGCGGAATTTTAAAAGCCAGAAGGCTGCTCTGAGCCAGGCCCTAGAACACAAAACCGCCCCTTTTCCCTGGGAAATAAAACTCACCAACCCTAGTTGATGGTGTCAGTTTGCAGGAGGTACTTGGCACTCTCAAACCAGCCCAAGTTGGCACTGGTGCCAGCTTGGTCCTGGGAGGCATCCTGCGATATGCGGAATTTTAAAAGCCAGAAGGCTGCTCTGAGCCACAGCCCTAGAACACAAAAACCGCCCCTTTTCCCTGGGAAATAAAACTCACCAACCCTAGTTGATGGTGTCAGTTTGCAGGAGGTACTTGGCACTCTCAAACCAGCCCAAGTTGGCACTGGTGCCAGCTTGGTCCTGGGAGGCATCCTGCGATATGCGGAATTTTAAAAGCCAGAAGGCTGCTCTGAGCCACAGCCCCTAGAACACAAAAACCGCCCCTTTTCCCTGGGAAATAAAACTCACCAACCCTAGTTGATGGTGTCAGTTTGCAGGAGGTACTTGGCACTCTCAAACCAGCCCAAGTTGGCACTGGTGCCAGCTTGGTCCTGGGAGGCATCCTGCGATATGCGGAATTTTAAAAGCCAGAAGGCTGCTCTGAGCCACAGCCCCTAGAACAAAAACCGCCCCTTTTCCCTGGGAAATAAAACTCACCAACCCTAGTTGATGGTGTCAGTTTGCAGGAGGTACTTGGCACTCTCAAACCAGCCCAAGTTGGCACTGGTGCCAGCTTGGTCCTGGGAGGCATCCTGCGATATGCGGAATTTTAAAAGCCAGAAGGCTGCTCTGAGCCACAGGCCCTAGAACAAAAAACCGCCCCTTTTCCCTGGGAAATAAAACTCACCAACCCTAGTTGATGGTGTCAGTTTGCAGGAGGTACTTGGCACTCTCAAACCAGCCCAAGTTGGCACTGGTGCCAGCTTGGTCCTGGGAGGCATCCTGCGATATGCGGAATTTTAAAAGCCAGAAGGCTGCTCTGAGCCACGGCCCTAGAACACAAAAACCGCCCCTTTTCCCTGGGAAAAAAACTCACCAACCCTAGTTGATGGTGTCAGTTTGCAGGAGGTACTTGGCACTCTCAAACCAGCCCAAGTTGGCACTGGTGCCAGCTTGGTCCTGGGAGGCATCCTGCGATATGCGGAATTTTAAAAGCCAGAAGGCTGCTCTGAGCCACAGCCCCTAGAACACAAAACCGCCCCTTTTCCCTGGGAAATAAAACTCACCAACCCTAGTTGATGGTGTCAGTTTGCAGGAGGTACTTGGCACTCTCAAACCAGCCCAAGTTGGCACTGGTGCCAGCTTGGTCCTGGGAGGCATCCTGCGATATGCGGAATTTTAAAAGCCAGAAGGCTGCTCTGAGCCACCGCCCTAGAACAAAAAAACCGCCCCTTTTCCCTGGGAAATAAAACTCACCAACCCTAGTTGATGGTGTCAGTTTGCAGGAGGTACTTGGCACTCTCAAACCAGCCCAAGTTGGCACTGGTGCCAGCTTGGTCCTGGGAGGCATCCTGCGATATGCGGAATTTTAAAAGCCAGAAGGCTGCTCTGAGCCACAGCCCCTAGAACACAAAAACCGCCCCTTTTCCCTGGGAAATAAAACTCACCAACCCTAGTTGATGGTGTCAGTTTGCAGGAGGTACTTGGCACTCTCAAACCAGCCCAAGTTGGCACTGGTGCCAGCTTGGTCCTGGGAGGCATCCTGCGATATGCGGAATTTTAAAAGCCAGAAGGCTGCTCTGAGCCACAGCCCCTAGAACACAAAAACCGCCCCTTTTCCCTGGGAAATAAAACTCACCAACCCTAGTTGATGGTGTCAGTTTGCAGGAGGTACTTGGCACTCTCAAACCAGCCCAAGTTGGCACTGGTGCCAGCTTGGTCCTGGGAGGCATCCTGCGATATGCGGAATTTTAAAAGCCAGAAGGCTGCTCTGAGCCACCGCCCCTGAACACAAAAACGCCCCTTTTCCCTGGTAAATAAAACTCACCAACCCTAGTTGATGGTGTCAGTTTGCAGGAGGTACTTGGCACTCTCAAACCAGCCCAAGTTGGCACTGGTGCCAGCTTGGTCCTGGGAGGCATCCTGCGATATGCGGAATTTTAAAAGCCAGAAGGCTGCTCTGAGCCACAGCCCCTGAACACAAACGCCGCCCCTTTTCCCTGGTAAGCAAAACTCACCAACCCTAGTTGATGGTGTCAGTTTGCAGGAGGTACTTGGCACTCTCAACCAGCCCAAGTTGGCACTGGTGCCAGCTTGGTCCTGGGAGGCATCCTGCGATATGCGGAATTTTAAAAGCCAGAAGGCTGCTCTGAGCCACAGCCCCTAGAACAAAAAACCGCCCCTTTTCCTGGGAAATAAAACTCACCAACCCTAGTTCATGGTGTCAGTTTTCAGGAGGTACTTGGCACTCTCAAACCAGCCCAAGTTGGCACTGGTGCCAGCTTGTCCTGGGAGGCATCCTGCGATATGCGGAATTTTAAAGCCAGAAGGCTGCTCTGAGCCACACCCCTAGAACACAAAAACCGCCCCTTTTCCCTGGTAACAAAACTCACCAACCCTAGTTGATGGTGTCAGTTTCAGGAGGGTACTTGGCACTCTCAAACCAGCCCAAGTTGGCACTGGTGCCAGCTTGGTCCTGGGAGGCATCCTGCGATATGCGGAATTTTAAAAGCCAGAAGGCTGCTCTGAGCCACCGGCCCTGCAACACAACGCGCCCTTTTCCATGGTAAGCAAAACTCACCAACCCTAGTTGATGGTGTCAGTTTGCAGGAGGTACTTGGCACTCTCAAACCAGCCCAAGTTGGCACTGGTGCCAGCTTGGTCCTGGGAGGCATCCTGCGATATGCGGAATTTAAAAGCCAGAAGGCTGCTCTGAGCCACGGCCCTAGAACACAAAAACCGCCCCTTTCCCTGGGAA